>NC_012865.1:600000-900000 GCF_000026945.1 Candida dubliniensis CD36
CAGTAAACTGAAAAACCCCGTGATATTTGTATCCAAATTGACAAATCCATATATGAATCTTGCTATTGAAGATTATATTTACAATGCCATGCCTAAGCCAGAAGGTGCTAAAGATAACTCATTTGATAGGCTAATGTTCTACATAAATACACCGTGTGTAGTCATTGGAAAAAATCAGAATCCTTGGCAAGAAGTCAATTTGCCAGTGTTGAATTCTTTGGGAATCCCCATGTTAAGAAGACGATCCGGTGGAGGAACCGTTGTTCATGATTTGGGAAACGTGAATTATTCATACATGACCACAAAAGCTAATTTTGATAGACACAAATTTGCCAGCTATATTGTGGAGGCAGTGAATCGGGCTAGTCCACGTTTCAAAATTGAAACTAATGAACGTGGAGATATCGTCAGTGAAAAATTATTAGGGTTAAATTACAAAATAAGTGGATCGGCTTATAAATTATCAAAGGGCAAGTCCTACCACCATGGAACCATGTTACTTAAACTGAAGTTAGATATATTGGGTAAATTATTGCACCGTGACGAAAAACAATTAGGCGTGGTGGATTCCAAGATGTCTATACCTTCAGTCAAGTCCAAAGTTATCAATTTGGAAATGTCCAGTGATCAATTTATTGATGTTGTTAGTCAGAAATTTAAAAGTCTTTATAGTGTGGCATCTGAAGAGGATAAAGAGATGGGTGAATTTAATGAAATGTTTGGATTGACTGATTTTGCCAAGGCACAAGAAGTTACATTATATGTTATTGACGACGCCACAACGATACCTGAAGAAATCCAAAAAACTGCAGATGAGTTGAAACAATGGTCATGGAGGTTTGGTCATACTCCGAAATTTACTCATATGTTCACAAATGAAAAATATGGCCTTGAGGTATTATTCAACATTGAGAAAGGATGTCTTAAATCGTTCAAGCTTACATTTAATGATTCTAATTCTGACAGTAGAGAAATCAAAAAGTCTTTCCAATATTTAGAGACATATATCAAGAATAATGATTTAGAATATACTGGTAGTAATGTAGCTGGTTTTGTACTTCATGATGAGATAAGTGACTGGATAGGCGAATCAATAGATGGCACAATATAGATGCGGCCATTTCTAACTGGTTGAGTTGGAGACTTGTACCTCATTCCGTTGTCCAAATAATGACAGAACACGAACAAAGCTTGACTTAATAGAGAAAATGCCCGCCTAGAAGTGGCAAGAGTTTTACAACTAATTATAATTTGAATAGAATAGCAGTAGAACAAAATGTACATAAACTAATATTTTTTTTTTCTTTCCCTTATTATAAAGATCAGAATTAATCATAAGCATATGCTATTCTATTGTTAGTGGTGTTTGGTGGTGGTGGTGCTTAAATCAACCCTGGTACTCTCTCCTTTTTTTTTTTCCGTGGATATTAAGTCTGGGGTAAAAAAATATATAGAGTTCCCAATAGCACCGAGTAACACCAATAGTATTGTGTATAACGAATCTTTAAAAAAAAGTTTAATATTGGTTTCTACAAACATTTAGTGGGGAGAAACAAAGAGAAAGTGTATTTATTGGTCTAACATGGATTTATGTGCTTCTAACCTCTATATGGTTGGTAATATTATACAATAGAGATGTAATAATAGTTTGATCTCTCGGTTCAATCTCGAAACTTGGAACAAATGAAGTTAAATGTCACAAGCGCAAATTTCAGAGCATACCAACAAATTTTGCAACCCTCACAAATTTATTAGTAGTATCGAAGCTGAAACTATTAGATTAAGAAGATATATTCAATACGGATAGTAGATGTTGATAATCTACAGTGAATAGACGACTTCGAGGACTATAGTCAAGACAACTAGAAAAAACTTTATTGTGTGTTGAACCCGCAGAAAAGTTTATCGCTTGTAAATTTATTAGTGGTTGTTTTCAAAAAGTGGGGTAAATATTATATGCGCTAAATATAATAGCAATTACTAGTACGACCACTTCTTTACACCGCAATAGTTTGACTCGAATGGGTTTTGTATTTTTAGCCGCTGTATTATGTTCTCATCCCCCTCCTCCTCCCTTGCGATTGCCTTTTAACACCACCAAATAACCGGATTGCAATCGGTTATTTAAGAATAATAAGTTGGATTTTTAGAGAATTTTTCACTCCTATAAATTAATTGAAATATTTCTACCAACTCACTACCAATTTAATATTCTGAATTCACACTCTTTTATTCTTTTAGTTTGATTCGATTATTTATATCTTGCTTCTTTACTCATTTTCCTGTTATTTTTTATTCACAAATGTTAAGAACTTCAATTCGTGCTTTTTCTACTCAACCAAGATTATCAACCAATTATGGGTTCATTGGTTTGGGACTTATGGGCCAACACATGGCAAGACATATCTACAATAAATTAGAACCAAGTGATAAGTTGTACGTTTATGATGTTGATCCACAACACACAACTCAATTTTTGACAGAAGTAACTACTCAAACCCCACAAAATGCACCTTTACTCACCCCGTTAAGTTCATTGAAAGATTTTACTACTGAAGTCGATTCACAATTAGATTTCATTGTTACAATGGTGCCTGAAGGTAAACATGTGAAATCAGTTGTGTCTGAATTGATTGGCCATTACAAATCAACTGGTAATTATGATCCAAGTATTAAAACCACTTTCCTTGATTCCTCGACAATTGATATTCCAACATCAAGAGACGTACACCAGTTGGTTAAATCAAGTATTCCTGAATTCGACTTTATCGACACTCCAGTGTCTGGTGGTGTTGCTGGGGCAAGAAAGGGAACATTGTCATTTATGTTGTCCAGAGAAACCCATGATGATATTGATCCAAGTTTAACAACATTGTTATCTAAAATGGGTATTAACATTTTCCCATGTGGTGCTACTCATGGTACGGGTTTAGCTGCTAAGTTGGCAAACAATTATTTATTGGCAATTACAAACATTGCTGCTGCTGATTCATTCCAATTGGCCAAATCCTTCGGTTTAAACTTGCAAAACTATGCTAAATTGGTTGCTGTTTCCACAGGTAAATCATGGGCTAGTGTTGACAATTGTCCAATTCCAGGTGTTTATCCTGATAATAATTTACCATGTGACGTCAACTATGAAGGTGGGTTCATTACCAAATTGACTAGAAAGGATGTTGTTTTAGCTACCGAGTCTGCTAAATTCAACAATAGATTCTTGATGCTCGGTGACATTGGTAGACATTGGTATGATAAGGCTTGTGAAAGAGAAGATATTGCCAATAGAGACTTATCGGTGCTTTTCGAGTGGTTGGGTGATTTGAAACAAAATGAAAAAGGTGACGTAATTGATGTTAAAAGAAAGTAAAACAATAGCAGTTTTTATATAGATCATGAAGGTATTTATATTGGCGAATGGAAAAGCGTTACATTATGGAGATCAGATCAAAAATGTTCCCTGTAGAATTGTAAATGTTTATGCATAAAACAAGCGAAACCTTTTTATATACAAGAAATCGAAGAAACGAAAACCTAAAACCCTAAGAACCAATGGGTTCCTGATCAGTAACCATATCTATCAACAGCTAAGTTGGCCAATCTATCTGCTTCTTCATTTCCGTCAACGCCAGAATGGCCTCTCACATGAACAAATCGTAAACGCCCCCAATCTCTATCATCATACTCTTCATTAATCATCTCATACAACTCATAATTTTCTTCGATTAAAGTATAATTGGAAATTGTTTGGCCTCGACTATTTTGCCATCCATTGTAAACCCATTTTTTTGGCCATTTAACAAGACAGTTAATTGCATAAATTGAATCGCTATAAACCATTGCTTTTCCATCTTCAGTTTCGTCTTGCAATTCTTCCAAAATATTTTTTAAGGCATGATTCATTGCCCATAATTCAGCACGTTGATTAGTCGGACCAACTGCGTAAGAATCAACATCGTCCAATGGTACTGACGCGTTTCTTGGGTCGTCTTCCCCATAATAAACTCCATAGCCACCTTTTGCATTTTGACGACCATTATTTCTACATGCTCCGTCGATATAAACTGGATAGATAAAGTATCGTCCATCATTTTCATAATATTCTTTTGCTTCAATCAAGTTCTCAAATTTCCGATAACGAGCACCTTTATAAAAATACACTTGTGGTCAGCACTCTTTCCAGCTCAAATAAATACCTATTTCACGACCGTTAACGACAGCGTAATAAGGCATAATGATTCAGTCTAGTCAAATACCTCTTGAGTTGTGAAAAAAAAAAAATGATAATGGAGCCGGCAAACAATTAGCAACACAAAGCAGGATATTTTTCTCTCTAATGCCCTCTGGCTTGTGTTTTACCAGATGGTAGTGGTTGATGGTATGTCCTTTTCACTAAAGAAAACTGAAGTGTTTTGAACGTCGATTCGAACAACTCCCCCTATTGTTTCGGAGCGTACCTTACCAGAACAAATTTATTTGTCACGTGATGTGGCACCTACCCTTGATTTGATAGGTTTTAAAGGCTCTACGACCATTCCTTGACTCCAAATCATCAAAAAGTATTTGACACACGTTTCCCCCCAAACTTTAAATATTCCATTTTTTATAAAACATATAACAACCATAATAGACTAATCTATCGTATCACACCAGAATCAAAAACAAAACTTGAGAAACAATCTGAATATTTCAGCATAGACATAAATCCCTATTAGCGTTGGATTGTAACTAACATAAATATCTTTACTTGTTATCTTGAGTTATCTTTTGCCATCCTGAATTACTCCCATGTCATCTACAAATACCACCGTTGATCTTTTTCTTGAAATAGCAAAACTTCCCTCTGAAGTTGCTGCTTTAATTATTGATTGTTTACCAAAATGTATATTGGCAGAGTTATTGTATTTCCCACCGATCAAAGGGATTGTCGCTTCGGCAATTTTGTCAAATGTGCATATTACTGACTATGTTCAAAGACACAAAAAAAAAAATTTTGTGGCATGCTAGTACCCCCGATTGTGACTGCAACCTGTTTCAAGTCAGTTTCAGCAATTGGAAGAAGGGCATTACCCAATATGGTATATATCCAAAAGTCATTCATATGCAAGATATGGAACAATATAAAATATTTTTGGGTGCTTTCCCGGAACTTTTAACAGGTTCCTTGAGTATTAATGGAAATTTCAAGAAGAATAAGGATCTAGATTCAAATGCATTGTTAGAATTCTTGCTGGATTCCAAGGTTAGGTTTGATTCTTTGCAATTGTCAGACTTTGGGGATCTAGGTACATTTCCGTCCACGGCCACAACTATTCTGCTAATTGGCACTTCATTGAATAGATATGAAATTCCTGGCGTGAAAAAGATGACCATAAAATCCCAAAGTGAAGAAACCGAAACATTCACTTTTTCTTCCGATTTGGAGGATTTGGAAATTGTCGTACTGACTAGGTTGCTGTTGATCTTACCTCAAAATTTGCGTAAACTAAACATCAATACGTATATACTCTCGGTAGATTTCATGTCCGAAGAGATGGCTAATTTAGAGTATTTGCGGCTTAAATTGCTGTGTATTGAATCGTTTGAAGACACAAAAATAATTGCTCCAAATTTGAAAATATTAGAGCTAGATCGCTGTTTGGAATTGTCTAATTATGATGGTTTGCAACAATTTCAAAAGTTGAGATGTCTTGTAGTGATAGAAGGCAATTATCCCGTTAGTTTGTTAAACGAATGTCCTTTTCCTGAATTAGAAACTTTTAAATACCATGGAGATAGGTTCCCGATTTTAGGAGGCCCTGACAATATTAAGCTTACTTTTCCTTCAAATTTGAAATCTTTATCAATCGAATGTTTCGACTTTGTAAATGCTGAATTTAATACTTTGGTACTTCCTACTACGTTGAAGCATTTGCACCTTGCCAGTATATCTATTAAAGATGAATATTTACATTTGGGTGAAAATTTGCAAACTGTTCACATCTATACATGGAGGCTTACATTAGAAAGTAGTTTCAGAATCCCTCATATGATTGAGAAGTTCACATTATATACACATTATCTAACTGTTGAAAGCCTCGATTTTATGTATCATTTGCCGAATAGACTCGTTAAGTTACACTTGTTCGCATACAAACAAATAAAGAGGGACCCTTTTACCCAAAAAATTAAATGGCCCTTGGTCTTAGGTGAGCTTGATCTAAGGGGTTTCCGCATTGATCATCGCGCATTAGAATTATTGAACTTAAAGGAATCCAGACTTCAACATATAAATATTTCTGGAGGTGATGTCAGGAAGTTGAATGTTGATTTATTTCCAGTTAGTGTTGAGATTTTAATTTTGCTGTATTTGAAAATTCATGAGTTACCTGAATCTTTTGAAAGATTGGAGAACTTACGCCGTTTGTCACTTATGAGAAATCAATTGAGGAAAATAAAACCTGTTAAATTACCGGTAGCATCATTGAACCATTTAGACCTATTTCAGTGTAACATTCGTTTGCTATCACCGTTTTTGGTTTCAATGTATGAGGAAAAGAATAGAAATGCAGTCTTGAAAGTGTTTGCTCCGGGAAACAGGAATGTAAATGTAATTGATGCAAGGAGAGTCATGAAGGAATTTAAAGGGCTTTCATTGGCACTCGCTGATTTTGATGAAACGTTGAAAGAAATATCCAAGCATTCTTCTCGTTTGGAATGTCTTTCTCACTCTGATCCATATTTTGACAAATCTGAATTTTCCGGAACAGAAGAAGTCGTATCCCACTATGATCCAGAAGATCTTTACAATGGAAGTGAATTTAGTCTGGATGAGGAAGATAATGGAAGTGGCAATAAATGAAGAATGTTTTCCGAGAGTTGAACATCAAATACGGTATTTGCAAGTAGTTGATTTCCACGTCTGGACCAATTGAAGAATTCGTTCTGAAGTTTTTAGTTACAGATTTGAAGCTATGTGGGCAACTACATCTAACCTAAGTTGATCTAGTTTTTTTTTTTTTAATAATTGTTTTTTTGTACATTCAATGATTGATCATATCTTCTTGGTATAGAATCATTTTTTAGGGGGGATTTAGTATTTATTTGGTTGTGATAGTGATACCTCAGTACTATGTACTATTTAAATAAGTGTTAGTTTTTTCAAGAATAGTTCAACATATATGAATACAGACACTCATCTCAGTAATCAATGCTGACTTGCTTGGAAAAGTCGTCTAAGCCAACAAATTTTGACATCTATTTAGTAGCTAAGGAAACCGTTTGCTTAACTTTGTATTTGCATAATGGTATTGTAAAAAATATAGTGTGATAAAGGTTTTGTTCTCAAAAAATCAACAAAATAGTACCAAAAATTATATCAACCGCAAATTACTTCATACAAGAATTCATATTGTTTAACAGCTTACATAAAAGCAAAATTACAGAATTGATAAAATACATATACTCAAAAATAACAATTCAATTCATCTACACATCTGTCAAAAAAAAAAAAAAAAAAAAAAAAAAGATGTTATAACTTTTTATATCAAAGCGAAATACAAACTTATCATTAGTACAAGAAAGAAATTAGTAGTACGAACCATATGACGATGAACTCGACTGATATCCATATCGATCAGCGGCCAAGTTAGCTAAATTATCTGCTTCTTCATTTCCATCATTTCCTGAATGTCCTCTAACATGAATCAAGTTTAATTGACCCCAACCTCTATCATCATATTCATCATTAATCCACTCATACAACTCGTAGTTTTTGGTAACTAAATCATAATTGGAAATTGTTTGACCGTGAACATTTAACCATCCATTTCGTGTCCATTTTTGAGGCCAATCTGTAAGACATTTGATAGCATATATCGAATCACTATAAATAATAGCTTTACCATCTTCAGTTTCTTCCTCTAGTTCATTCCAAATATTTCTCAAAGCATGGTTCATTGCCCATAATTCTGCTCTTTGATTAGTTGGAATAAGTCCATCAGGATCGACATCATCCAATGGTACTGAGACATTTCTTGAATCACCATCTCCATAATAAACCCCATATCCAGCTTCAGCATGTGGGGAACCATTGTGTCTACAAGCACCATCAACGTATATTGGATAGATGAAATAATCTCCGTCATTTTGATAATATTCTTCGGCCTCATATCGATTTTCAAATTTCCGGTAGTGGGCACCACTATAACCATAGACGTGAGGTCGACATTCTTGCCAACTAGAGAAAACCCCTTCTTCGCGACCGTTAACAACTGCGTAATACGGCATGATCTAATTTATTGTAGCTCCAAATGGTTGGGGAAACACACACACACACAAACTCACACGTATAACAAAAAGAAAAAAAAAAAAAAGAGAAAAGGAATATTGACAAAGAAATGAAAACAGTCGTCCTCTCGTAATAAAATAGAATTTCGTTAAGTTTTCTAGCAATCACATTCTTTTTCTTAAGAAAAAGAAAAAAAATTTTCAACACAAACTATTGTCAATGGAACTTGGTCGTGGTGGTAGCGGTATCGGCTATTGTGGTGAACATTAGCACCTAAGGCTATTTTAGTTTTGTGTAACTTATGGTTCTGGACAAAAACCAACTTGAATTTGATTCTAACTTTTCACTTTTTTTTTTTTTTTCGATTCTTAAGTTGTTGATGGGTCATTCTACACTGTCAAGCTTCAGTAGGATTTACTTCTCATTGTCAATTATTTCTAGTATTCTCAATTTGAATCATTATTCCATAGAAATATCAGTTTCCGACAGGCTTAATTATCGAACGATATGTAGTTAAGCTTTTGTGATTTATTTAGATGCATGTCTGAATGGATACCCCTAAAAGGGTTAAAATTGTCACACCCTATTTACAATAAATTCAATTTTAAAATTCATTTATTCTAATAAATACGTAATAAATAATCATCTACTTCATCCCTAGTACACTTCTCCACCCATCATGTTTTTGAACATCTATAAATGTGATTGTTCATTATACAAAAATTTTGTTAATGCATTTACTGGTTTTGGTTTGCCACTTAGTTCACGATTCTTTCTAAACTCCTCATCATTGACAACCAATTTACCAGTTGGATAGATTTCAGGGACTGGATAACTGATTGCCTTGTTAAGGACTTTCAATAATTTATCTTTATTTACATTTATATTATCTGATAATTCTTTGGCAACAAGAACCAAATCTTTGTGTTCCCCATATTGTTTAACCAAATTATCAATCAACTCATGATCAATTTCAATTTGATTACGATACAAATAATTGATTATTCCTGAATGTAATTTTTTCGATTCCGTGAACTCGGTTGGATTTTGCGATTTCAAATAAGTAATCAATTTACCAGTATTATCAGATTTTGCAATAAAAGTATTGAAAAATTCAACTAATTCGTCTTTGGTGATATTTTCCAATATTTCAACTTGACGAGATCTTGAATCGAAATCATAGTATCCATCAATTATATTTGACCAAAGTCTAGCAGTTTCTTCATTCAAATGTTTTAATTTGGTCAACTTGATATTTTTCAAGGCATGCTTGAATTTGATGAAATCTTCAGTTGACAACTCGTTGTTAACATAGTTCCCAAATTGAGCTAAAAACTCTTCGATACGGTACTGCAAATAATCACATTTTCTTTCCGATTGAATCAAAATTCTAAACCCCAACGTTGTTCTCCCTAAAACCGTCCCTGAAAATACAACATATCCTAATTGTTCTTTAGTTCTCAATTGATCAAAACAAGGTTCTCTAATTATTGTGGCAAATAAGTCTGTCAAAACACGTAATTTCAAACTATCGGCATTGGTATTGATTTGAATATAATACTCGATACATGAGTTAATATTAGCTGTATCTTTCAAAGGCACTTCGTATCTTATTGTTTCATTTGGTTGTAACACATAACTTTGTAAATGAAATTGTTCCTCATTATACTTGTCCATCCATGGTTTAACATTTTCCATTGACTCGTTAATAATATCTCTAATTTGCTTTGATTGGGCAACGTCAAAATTACCATGAATCAAAACTTCTGCAAAAATACCCAGCTGCCAAATATTTTGTTTGAAATGTTGATAAACATCTTTGTATGTTACTTTTTGTAAAACTTCAATTCTGTCATCTTGTTGATAAAGTTTTTCATTTAATAATTGTAAATGGTATACCCCAACTTGCTGAAAAGGTACTTGAAACCCAAAATTCTTAAGATTCTTTAATAATTTAAACTTTATTGATTCAAATCTATCTTGTTGAGGTTCAAATTGGAAAAACTTGGTCAAGACTTCTTGCAACAAATTAGATAATTTATGGCTATACCCTGAGACATTAATTAAAAACCCATCACGCCATGCATGTAATTTAACTTTTAATCCTACCAACTCAGCAAAATACGTCAACTCATTTAATTCATCATCCAACAATTCAATTGCCACATTTGACATTACTGATGTATTGATATCAGTGTTGGAACTAGGCAAATGGAATGCCACTTCAATCGAACCTTTTGGAACCTCAAATGTATCATCTTGTTTATACCACAAATTAATTTTGTTATTGTGTTCAATCAAATATGGAGCTACTTGTGGATGTTTCAGTTTCGCTTTAGTAACTTCGAAATTAGTTGGAATAAAATTATTTGGTCGAGGATAATGCAAATTCGGATTGCCGTTATATGGTTGTGATTTAATTTGCTGAATTAATGCTTGTGGGATATCTTCATATTCATATTCGGTGCCATACCATTTTTCTTGTTTATTTAACCCAGCTAATAATTGGGAAGCTAATGTGATTCTTAAATTCTCTGGCGTGAAATAAGACCCAAACCTTTTTATCGCTTCTGGATCAAATTTTCTCACAATGGCTGAACTTAGTAAATATGAGGCTGGGATATACTCATCAAATTTGTACAATTTATTACTCAAAGTAGAAACGGTCTTAGATGCTTCCATTTTCTGTTTGAACTTGAAATTGACCTGTGACATTTCTTCAATTTCATCCCAAATCCATTTTCTAGGTGCATCGTCTGTGACAAAATTCAAATATTGGAATGTGATAACAACAATTTCTTGCCAATTCTCGAAACCTTTAGGTGTTAATTGAAATTCAATATAGAAATTCGAAGTACCTTGACAAACAGTCATTGCACCAGCAGACAAATCTGTGGCCCAACCTTTCTGTTTCAAATAATAAATTATTGACCCTTTACTCTCATGACCTACCAAATGAGAAAAGTAGCCGTTTGGTTTAGTGTCCCATTTGTCTTCCAAGTCATCTGGGATTAAAAAATTCAATTCCATTTTGTGATTGTCCATAATTGGCTTAGCTTTGATCAATTTACCCAATTGCTGAGGATTATAGACCAATTCTCCTTTATAGTTTGGTCGAGATAAATCCTTATTAGGAACTGCTGCAAACTTTTCTATCGCCCAATCAGTTAATGTATTCAAATCTTCTTTACCCAATATAACCAAACTCATCAAATTAGAAGAATAGTGTTGCTTATGGAAATCAATCAAAATGTCACGAACATCGACTCCTTTTGCCACAGGATCAGTGTGTAATGTTTGATAATTCCCTGTAGAAAACCCACTGTATGGATGTGCCAAATTACTTGTAAATTTATCTAACTGGTATAACCTCCAAGTGTCACTTTGCAAGTTTTTCTTATTTTCTGAATCAACAGCATTAATTTCACGGTCTTGACACGATTTGCTAAATAACGGTGCGATGAAAAACTGAGAAAATCTGTCCAATGCGCCTTCTAAATAATCTGCCCCGACTTGGAAATAATAATTTGTATGTTCTGCAGCAGTATATGCATTGGAACTACCCGAATGTTTGGATAAATAATTTGAATATTCATTTTCTTTGGGGTACTTTTCCGTGCCCATAAACAATAAATGTTCACAAAAATGGGCGAGTCCAGAGATGTTGTACTCTTTGTCAGTGAATGAACCGACATTAACATCCAAGGAAGCAGCTGCTTTATCCGTTGAAGGGTCATTTATTAACAATACTCTCAACCCGTTGTTATTTAATTTAATAAATCTATATGAACGATCATCAAGTAATGGTTTTTCAATGGTCTTGTCATCGGATAAGGTAGTAAATTGATTGCTCATACCTGAATAATATTTGCTCACTGAAACAAAGGGACTTCTAGCAGTTGTTAATTTCAATGAAGGAATTTTCATATGAATATATATACATATGCATATATTAAATCTATGATCTTTAAAGTTTTCCTTTATTTGGGAGAAGAAGGTATTGCAACAAACCACAAACCACAGTTTTTTTTTTTTTTTTTTTTTTTTTTCTTTGGTGTTTTTTTCGTTTGCCAGCAACACCACCACCACAAATCTGATTTTTTTTTGCCGCTCGTTATCTTGCAATGTTGGTAAAATATCGCAAACCTTTTTAGTATTGGTGGAACAAATATCACATTTTCACCAAAACAACCTTGATGGTTAAACAATATTTACATTAACCATAATTTTTATTTCTTTGTTTTAATTTTTGCTTGTATTTTAGCCAAAAAAAATAGACAAATACGTGTTGAAAAAGTTTATAAAGTAAGTGACAACAAGAGGAAGCTGGTATTGACCACAAAAGTATATTGAAGGGCAAATTCATTATCGTTGTCAATTTTGTCATGAAATTTCACTACTTGTAATTTACTAGAGGTTTTGGTTTTATTGAATTTGTCAACCCATACAATGATGACAGGAAATATTTTACAGATTTCTAATATTTACCTCAACATCAATAGCTATTCTTCACATTGAAAAACTATTCAAGCTATAAATGTATCCCTTGATGATACTCTCCAAAGAATCTAATTTTGTAAAACAGCTGATCAATATTGGATCTTCTGTAGACACTTCAAACTTCTTATTGACCACCACAACCATGTTATTATAGGTAATACATCGGGTTATATAATCCATAGTATCATACTTGTGTCTTAACAGAAGATGACTCATCATATTAGAAAATATGTTGGTGTTGTTATTTTGATTGATTGCATCGGAAGTAGATTTATCACCAACTGACAGTCTCTTGTTCTTCATTTCCTCTCTCAATTTATCCACAAACGACTTGCCATTATCATCAATTTCACACCATGGTTTTTCTGTTATTCGGTGAAGACTTTTCAAATCAATACAAACTTGATTTTGACTAAGATAAAAATCTACTGCCACACGGTCCAGTAACTGGGGTTCAAAACTCTCTCCGTCAGTTACCCGCAAGGGGAAAATTAAGTTGGGGTCTAATGGAAGTTGCAAATTTGTCTTTGAATCATGAATATTAACCAAGAGTCTTTTGAAGTCATTTATCAATTGATCATGTTTGACAGTATGTTGATTGTCTTCTTTCTCTGACAATACTGACAACTCTTTATCTATTGATTGAAGATTCTGTAGTATTTCAATCGAATCCCTAATCAAATTTAGCACATTAACTAATTGTTCTAGGACCATTGGCTTTATTAAATGCAATTTATAGAAATACTTGTTAAAATAATGATTCTTAACTGTTAATTTTAGATTGGTTATATATGGCCCATCTCGGGTTATTGTCCCATTGACAGAGTCTTGTTGATTGGTTAAAGACAAAGGTAGTTTGATGGATGGACCTTTTTCAATACATTGTTTGGAATCTGGTTCTTGTGGTGAATTGTACATTAACAAATTTGAGCAAATCTGTAAAGTTTCTATGATTTGTGGTAAATCAGGTAAAATCATATTTATAATATACCAATGTAATTCCTTATCATTTTGAATTGATTGTATTGATAATACACTATCTATAAATGCTTTGTTATCCAAAATATTTGTAGTCATATTGAGTATACAGTTTGAAAAAAATATGCTTCTGTTTGTTGTGTGATATACCTACTGCTTGATAATATGTAAATAGGAACAAAAAATAAACTCCTAATTCTATTTTGGTGATAATTCAAAAGCGTTATTTTCGGTTACCAATTGTCTAATCAAAAACCAGCGTGTACTAATGGAGAAAAAAAAAAAAAAAACTACTTTCAAATCATACACCACGTGACATAATATTATTGAGCAGTTGCACACTACCATGAACAAAAACAACAACAACAACAACAACATTTACAAAGGGAGAAAATTTTTTTGACCATCTCTCACACATTTTATCTTTAACCCTCACAACAACAACTACAACAATATTATACAAAACAAAAACGAAAAACAAATCCTTCATATTAAAACATTCTAATCTTCCTTCATATTAACAATTCCTGTTTCCAATAAGAGTTTTTTTTTTAACCAATTTTCTATAAACACCATTCCTAGATTTCTCTTCAGGAACAATTTTTGTTTATTTGCAGGATTATTGTTTACAAAAAAAAAAATTACACCAGATAGTTTGACAACTTTAAACAATTTTGGGAGCCAGGTTAGGTTGGAAAAAGATATATACATATATATCTAGTGTTAGTAGTTTCATATTATAATTCAAGAGAAAGAAGCCCTCCAAAGAAAGAGTAAACAAGGAAAAGATTCGGAATTTGAAAACACTGTATTACCATGTCATCTAATAAAAACGAAAGAGATTTGAATATCCCAACTGCTTCAGCATCTATTAAACAGAAACAACGACAACAACTTGGAATTAAACTGGAACATGGTGCTTCAACAGCGGATGTGTATGACCCTCAAGTTGCTAGTTATTTGAGTGCTGGAGATTCACCCAACCAGTTTTCCAACACTGCCCTTCATCATAGTAACAGTGTTGGATATTCTGCTAGTGCTGCAGCAGCGGCCGCAGAATTACAACACCGTGCCGAATTACAAAGAAGACAACAACAATTGCAACAACAGGAATTGCAACATCAACAAGAACAGTTACAACAATATAGACAGGCTCAAGCGCAAGCTCAAGCTCAAGCGCAGGCTCAAGCGCAAGCGCAAGCTCAAAGAGAGCACCAACAGTTACAACATGCTTATCAACAGCAACAACAACTACACCAGTTGGGACAACTTTCTCAACAGTTGGCACAACCACATTTGTCACAACATGAGCATGTCAGAGATGCGCTTACTAGTGACGAATTTGATACAAATGAAGATCTTCGTTCGCGATACATCGAGAATGAAATTGTAAAGACATTCAACAGTAAAGCAGAATTGGTGCATTTTGTTAAAAATGAACTAGGTCCTGACGAAAGGTGTAAAATTGTCATCAATTCATCAAAACCAAAAGCTGTTTATTTCCAGTGTGAAAGATCAGGATCATTTAGAACCACTGTCAAGGATGCAGCTAAACGACAAAGAATTGCTTATACCAAGAGAAATAAATGTGCTTATCGTTTGGTCGCCAATTTGTATCCTAGTGAAAAGGATCTGAAAAGAAAAAATAAGACCGATGAACCTGACTATAATGAAGACAATTCTCGCATTTCTGAAATGTGGGTTTTGAGAATGATCAACCCTCAACATAACCATCCACCTGATCCCGTGAACAAAAAGAAGAGACAAAAGACATCAAGAACGTTGGTTGAGAAACCAATAAACAAACCACATCACCACCATCTTCTCCAGCAAGAACAACAACAACAACAACAGCAGCAGCAACAGCAACAGCAACAGCAACAGCAACAGCAACAGCAGCAACAGCAACAACAACACAACGTTAATAGTCTAGCACAACAACAGGCCGCTCAGTTGCAACAACAAATGCAACAGCAATTACAAGCAAGTGGGTTACCAGCAACACCAAACTATTCTGAATTGTTAGGTCAATTGGGTCAGTTGTCTCAACAACAATCACAACAACAGCAGCTCCATCATATACCTCAACAACATCAACGAATTCAAAATCAACCGCAACAACAGCAACCACAAGCACATACTCAAGGATTAGAGCAACCTGACGCTGCAGTTATAGCTGCGATTGAAGCCAGTGCTGCCGCAGCTGTTGCTTCTCAAGGAACACCCAACGTTACTGCTGCAGCAGTGGCTGCATTACAACACACGCAGGGTAACGATCCTGATACCCAACAAGAAGATCCTGCTGCTATTGATTCAAATGTTGATCCAAGTCTTGATCCTAACGTTGACCCTAATGTCCAAGCTCAGGATCATTCTCATGGATTACAAAACTCATATGGAAAAAGAGGTGGGTTTTTGTAGTTTTTCACCATAGTAGTATTATTGGGTATGACTTGTTTGCAGAGAAGGTTGTACAATATTTTTGCTTCTTTTTGTTTGTTTTATAAAAGATTTGTTTAGTTATTTTATGTATTTGATTATTTAGTTTCCTTTAAAGTATTATTATAAGTATTATATATATATATTGATGTTTATTTTCATATTATTCTACTTTACAAGTATATAAAATGGAAGGAAGTGTACCAATACTTGAAAAAAAAAAAAAAAAAGAAATCTAAAAGTACTTCTTTTTGACTTTCCTCCCTTCTAACTAATGATGATGCTTTATTCTTTCAATATTTTCATATTCATATAATGCTTTTCTCAATGGTTTAACCATTTTCAATCCCTTTTTATAAGTTTTATATTTTATTAGATCTATTGGTTTATCATTTCCATTATCATCAAATAAAATTTGTTTTTCAAAATCATGGAATCTAGTCAACGATTTCGTCAAATAGTATTCTTGTAAAATTTCTTCATTATTCAATAATTTCAATATTTGATCATTGGATAATGATGATGGGGGTTGGATTTGCTTCAAAATATCTTCTTTTGAAGTTTTAGTTTGATCATTCAAAATAGGTATTATATTATCTTTGTGAATCCAAAGATTAAGTTGTTTAATGTAAAACCAATCATCGAATTCCAAAGAATTTAATCCTTTTGAATATTCAAATTGTAAACGATTGGTGATTTGATTAGGTACCATTACAGGGATTCCTTGCATCATGGTAAATTTCAATGGAGAAATCTGGTCTATTTTATAAAAATGTTTACGTCTATCATTGAAGATCAATTGGTTTTCTGAATTTATTTGTTCTCCTTTGTCTTCATTTGAATGTGGTTTAGCTAAATCATCAATCAATTTAATGGTTTTTTCCTGTTTATATTCGCCAGGGACTTCAGCATTAGAGCTACTCAATGCTGTTATGTCAATATAGATCCCAGAATCAACATCATGGAACCTAGCATCAATATGATTTTGTTCAACTGAGATCCCCCGGTTATGGAAATAAGTGTTAACTTCAATTAAATATTTCCCATAACCTTCACTTGGGTTTTCAACAACTAATGTTTGATTATAGTTTTTCGCCAAATTGACTAACTCATCAATAGGCATTTGAATATCAATATCATTATCATATGGGAACAATAATCCATTCCAATACCAAGATAATAATGGACCATGCATAATCCAGGTAATGATCCCCTTTTCCATAGCAAATTTGGACCAATTACGTAATAGTCTATCCAAAATGATATTAGTACGATGAGTTAATTCTTGTTGATTCCAATTGGGTTTTTCATAATTTAAGGCACCATTGAAAAACCGCCAATCATAATGCCACCCCCATTCATTTTCACGGTTTTTCGGATCACCAGGGTTAATTACTGCCATACGGAAATATCTAATTTCATTTTTGTCAGTATATTTGGAACATTCTTGTAATCCTTGCAAATACAATTTTTCTTGTGGTGACAATTCAGCTTCTGGTTTCCCAGTATATTGTTGAATTTGTGATGCAATTGATGGTGGTTCCATAAATTTTGATTCTTGTAAAACCATCACATTTTTATCTCTCATATTCAAAAAGTTGTTGTATCCAGTTTCATTGGGGGATAAATATTTAGGAACAACTTTTTCATTTAATTTATTCCAAATTGATAAATAATCCATTTCAATAGTATCAGGGACTTCATTTTGATCTTCTGAAGAATCGAAAAAGAATCTTTTCCCATTACGAACAATATCAACATTTGAATCTTGTTTATGAGTGTAATAGCCATGGGTTTCCATATATCTATCGATCAATTTACTACTTGTCAAACGGGTATTTGAATTATCAACGTTAAACTCAAATGTACCACCATTACTATCCTTTTTATCATCACCCAAAATAATAACTTTAAGTGGGTTCACTAAATGTGTCATGGTATATGCTTTAGCTTGCATTACACGATAATCATTATCACAATAATGTTCGTGTCTTTCGTGATCATTGATTATAAAACCAGGAAACTGGGTCTTATATTTGTATCCCATTTTGAAAAATTGTTGAAAAGTTTCTTCACTTATATCTTCATTATCAGTACAGAAATAAGATGTGTCGGGTCTTGAATGGCTATTTTCTTGAATATCATGGCATTTAAGTCGTTGATCCATTGGTTTAGATAATTCTTTATTTAACATAGTCAAATCAATCCAATCAACCCAATTAAAAGGTAAACTAATTTCTGGCAATTCATTAGAATTTATTTTCCCACCAATTAAATGCTGATTATCATTAGCATCAATCAACTGTTCATCACTCATTTCTAGATATTGCATGTATAATTCATTCAAGTATATTGATAATGTGAATCTTGGATCATAATATAATTCATTTTTGTTAATCCATGATTCTGAGCTTTCATATTTCCTTAAGAATTGTTTGATTGGAACATTGATTTTAGTTTCATGCAAATCAGTATCGGTCATGTAATATTTGTCTTGATTTTTTTTAATTGAATTCAATTTAACATCAACTAATTTTTTGAATTGGATATCTTCGTCTGAAAGTGATTGTTGCTGTTGTTGTTGTTGCTGTTTCTGTTGTTCCTTTTCATGTTCTTCAAGGACAGATTCGTGAGTATCTTGCTGTTGTTGTTTTGAAGAAGACAATAGTTCATCATCAGCAGTGTTTGATATTGATTGGTCTTTGTTATTAGCAGGGGAACTCAACTTCGAAGCAATGAGAGAAATGCTTTCTTTGTTGTTATTATGAATGACTAATGTGAAATAAATCAAATTCATCAACACAAGTGTGAATAAAATCCCCTTAATCAATTTGTTTGACTGCTTCGTCGATGTTATTGATTTAACGAGCGACATCGTTATAAAACGGTACCTTCAACGGTTGATATATATCAATATTCAAGCAAGCTAAGAAAACAACTAGAAGAATAATCAAAAATCCTAAAAAAAAAAAAAAAAAAAAAAATTAAACGAAAGGAAATTTTTAAGGAGATGGAAGAATCAAGGTGGATAACCTTGTCTACATATATGTAAATATAATACTTGCTGGTCTTCTTAACTCTGTGTGAGATGGTTCATAAATTATAATAATAGCCAAACTACCAACACACAAAAAGATAACACAAAACATTGCATCACGAAAACTAATTTGAAGACTTGAAATGACTAAACAAACAATAGATTAATATACACTACAACTACAACTACAATGTAAATCAGGCTAAAACAGTACTCCAAACCTTTGGCTACTCTTGGTATGGGTGAGTTAGTTGGTTCTCGTCCTGTTATATACTATTAGAATATGGTTTTTCTTGGCTGGTTTTTGTTCAAATTGTGATTATTATAATCGTTAAACCTCAGCCAATGTAATAACGTGTAATCTCATGTTATCGAACAGGCTCCATTTATTATAATTGTAACCAAACATAGCCAACTTCTTCTTCCCACCACAATTACTACCAAAACATTGAGAAATTACCCCAAACCGGAAATCGGTGGAGTTGAAAAATTTTTTTCATTTCTGTTTAATTTCTTTTTTTTTTTTTTTTTTTTAATGGTCTGTTTTATTTGAGATTTTAGGCGGACCAAATTGGTAGCATTCTCAAATACACAAAATCGGCCCGGCAAATTTACAATAATCCATGTGGTACCTTTTTTAATGCATGCATAAACCATTTTGTAACTCGTACATATTACCTGAAACTTTCTTCTGAAAGAAAGTTCTGCAAACTATGAAATCAACAGTAAGCCACAATATAGTTTAAATATTTGGATATGCATAGTCACTAAACACGGAGCATTTTGACCAATGGAATTTAAATACCTAAATCCATTTCAAGTTAGGCATCACACGAGATTTAGATCATCTTCTTCATAATAAAAAGAAACGTAAGGTAAAAATGTTTTTTATGCTGGCATTTTGTTAATTGATATCGTTCAAGTTTCAAGATTGGTTGGTTTGAAATTACGTTTATTTGGGGGCAGCATGGATCAATAAAGTTTAACCGAGAAATTACATGGGGAATAACAAAGTTAAAAGAAAGGGGTTTGTAAATAAAAGCCTTGTTTGTGGCGAAGGTGACGAATGCGGCAAAATCAACTACAATAGGGGTGATAATTGTGCCCTGAAAAAGTTGGAAAACAATACAGATTAGCCAAAATGAAAATAGCATCATCTTTTCTATTTATCTGATAAAACAATCTAAATTTGAAGTTGGATTTTTTTAGTGCAATCATTAAGATTTCGTTGGCTATCTGGTACTCGAACATAATTATTTATCACCAATCGTGACGTAACAATGAAAACACAACAGAAGCTATCAACTCAACAACAAAATAGTATATGGTCGAAATAATACTTTGTAACGAAATGTTTGCCATCTAGACGCAAGATAAAACAATCCAAATGCCAAGAGAAAAGAAAGTATCAATTTTTTAGTAATTGTTAGTTGGTTGGTGATAAAGTCACACGACAACAAATAAAAATAATCACAAAATCGCAATTATGTTCAACAAATTGAAAGCCGACCTGAATAGCAAACACCAATTTTTGAGACAATAATAACAATGAATTGACTAAAGTTATTGACCCACTCAGATTTTAATAATACACAGTGGATAGTATTGACAAGGCAAAGTAATGGCAATAGGCAAATATTATTATTCAGAAATAACACCAAACCACGCGTAAAACCAATAATTATTAACACTATTCGGTGGTTGTTATAATATTAATGAGGCAGTATTGGTCTCCGCCTCTATTTCTTTCTTCGTTTTTAACAATTTTGTGCTCTACATTTTGTTAAATCGTGGATAACAACAGTACACGTAACTATTGGCCACAGCTTTATTTTGTCTTACGTGTTTTTGATATTTAGAATCACCAAACATTGCTTTTTGATACAGATGAACCCAAAAGTGTTTTCAAAAACAATCATCCCAATGGTACTAAAACTCCCTTGATCGAAATAGGAAATAAGATTTAGTGGAATCTAGATTTAGAGCAACACCACAAAGGTAAATGATTAATCCACGTTGAAGTTTATTTTGAACGCGTATTGATGTACTCAATTTTGTTAAACCAAAAGAACACTCGAACAAAGTCAAGTGGCTTTAGCGTAAGAGGAAAGTTTTCTTATCAACATAGGGCGAAACTTTTTGGTGGCCAAAAAGTTATGTCTTGTTACAATATTATCTATTCTATCTGTAAATCTAACAACGAGTGTTGCCCTTACAAATAGAGATTTTGAATACAAATAATGATGATATTATTTATCAATTCATTGACACTATACAAAACTGAGCGTGTACGTTGAATGTCTGTAGGGGTCTCTTTATGGAATACCATGTTCCAATATGTCCAGTCCACATACATTTCAGCTTTTGCAGATCCTAGTTATAAATCCAAAAAGAATCATTAAAGAAGGTTTTGCAATCATTTGCTGCAATTAGAATCGGCTACTACGATTCTTGAAATTTAATGTCTCAATTTGTCAAACATTTTTTTTACATCGAACCGGAACAGCAAAAATACTACAAATTAGTACTTCCACCCTAAATCCTTAACAATCACTGGTGTTATTCAAAAATGAACATAATAGTATACAATGATGGCACCATGGTAATAGAATCATGAATTTTGGCACAGATATTTCGTGCGATCCACGACGCGACTATCAACAATTTTTTTTTTTACACGAGGCAAGGTCCAATTCCTTTTTTTTTTTTTTAGTTGTTGTTGTTTTCGTCATTGTTGCCATAATTATTATATAATCAAGACTCCGAATATAACACACTACCAAATCATTAGAGTATATTCAATAGTGTATCGTACCAAAACCTATAGAGATATTACCTTCCTTTAAAAGAAACCGTTTGATAACCACAGTTATTATTATCATCACAAATGTTTAAAGAGTGTATTGGTTGTCTGCAAAAACGTTTGGGTGACGAGCCCGAAGATGATAGATCAAATGTGTTGTGTCCAATATGCAGAATGACAAGATATTATAACGCTTACAAAAAATACATAACTTCAAAGTTGAGGTCAAAGTCTAAAGCAAAAAGAACAAGCATCGAACGGAAACTACGAAAATTCATGACGAACAAATTCCATATCACAACTAAACTTTATGCATTAAAACAGTTAACTTCGTCTCATAAACTGAAAGAATACTCACAAGTGAAACTTTTTTTGCTAAGTGATCGTCAGATTAAGTTTATTTTCAATAACAACAAAAATATCTCATCAAGATTATGTCTTCGTGAAATTGAAAGATTGGAATATTCTGATAAGGCACAAGAAGAATTACTACAGCTTGAAGAAACAAGTAGTAGCTGCAGATCCTCCGATAATGAAAATAATGATGAAATTGCGGAAGTTCCCAATCGTGCTGGTAATTTGGCAGAAGAGCAACCCCTTCCCAACAATCAGAACAGCAAGCAGATTTTCGATACCAATAATAATGGCATTTCTCATAATGTGATAGGGAATGGTAATAACGAAGATACTTTAATGAACGATATTGATAACAATGAGAAGTCGCTGCTGCATGTATCTGATGACAGTGAAGTTTCCCAAACACGTACGGGCAATACTGTTTTGTCCACCGATATTGCAGCAGAGAATTCTAAAAACGGTGCTACTGATTCTGTTATTCTCGATATGCATGAACCTTTGGACTTAGGTTCGAGAAATGGCTCATGGGAACCAAGTCGTGATGTTTCTCCACCTAACGAGTATGCATTTATCCTCGAAGAACTGCCTTCCACAGTGAAAAGTCCATCCAGTCTTTTGGCACCAGACCCAGCCACTGCCGAGAAGCCGATATCACAGGATACCACATTTACTGGTCACGTATACAAATTAAAACCAAGTAAAATTGCAAAACCTTCCCATAATGAACGCACAAATGATGCACAATTGCATTTGATGGTGCAGAATTTGCGGAGAAACTTAAGCTCGATTGTTTTTCGTCAAAATCAGTCCCCTAATACTGATATGAATGATGCCGCAGTCGACACAACGGCTTCTCCACCTATAACAAACAATTTACCAGAACAGAATAAAACAACAACCCAAGTTGAGCATTCCAGACAAACTGCATCACCAGAATTAGCTGGTTCAATACCACAATCACATAGTTCAGAAACGTCCACTTTGATAGATAATACGTCACCGGTTACCGACCCAGCAATACAAACTACTTTATCACCAACGAAACGATTTGGATGTTGTAAACGACCAAAACCAAGTGATATGCCTCCTGAGTGCTTATCTTTTTCAACATGTCCGCGATGCCTTATTAGACATAGACTTCATAGAGATACCTTACAAGCTTTATCAAAAGTCATAAAATTATACGGATTCTATCAAATGCACCGGTACTATAATAAAGATAAAGAGTACATCAAACTTGCAATGGAACGTGATCCTTATTTGGAAGAACTTGGTTCTCGAACATTTGATTATTCCATAGAATTGGAGAAATTGAGAGCTGAAGAAAACAGCAAGATTGAACAATCTCAATCACAACAAAATGCCAGCATAAACCTCAAGTCAGCAACCAATTCGAATAGTCAAAGTTTGACTGATTTAGAGGTTGTTGAAACTAACAATCAAATTTTTAGAACGCATGATGTACCACAGCAGACTGGAAACTTACTGCAACAGGAAAGTTCTTTCAATAGAGAAAACTCGGCCCAGGCAGAAAGCTTGCCCATCCAAGAGAATATTGCAAGTCAGGCAAATGTATCTAATCGAGAAAGCTCTCTCGAACAAAATGAAATCCGGAGCGACCAACATACTGCTTCTAACGAGAATGCCCTTCCTGTTGAAGACGACTTAGATACTTTGGATAAACATGCAGAAGTTAGTATAAAGCCGGAAGACAATGTTTTTGAGAATGATACAGGTCATAGCAATGACGATAACCCTGCAACGAGTGACAAAGAAGAAGAAAGTGGTCATGACATCGAGGATAGCAATAACAATGAGAATGCTGATACAAACACAAGCACGCATAGAAATAGCTCGCAAGACAATGTGGCCGATCCAAATGAGAATACTCATAATAATGAAAATGATGTCAATGCCAATGTTGAAGACAATGCAGGAATTGTTGATGTCCAAAGAAACAGTAATGATAAAAGAGAACACACGGAATCTCAAAATAAAAGTGACAGTATTAGCAAGGTTGAGTATGGAGATGAAGCTAAGCATATCATTCAGGACAGTTCTACAAATGGAGGTGATAAGCAAAAAGTTACCAATACTGGCAGTGCAAGCACTTCTCCAAATGAACCAATAATTCAATTCAATGTCGATGATCTATCGAGAACTTCTTCACTGAATAGTTCGATTCAGGAAATTCCTCAAATTGGAAATCCACCAGTCACCAGAGCATATTCAGCTCCTATTCAACCAACTTCCTCCTTTGATCCCTCCTCATCACAGCCAACCAATGTATTAAATTCTACTTCTCAAAATATAGACGTCGATAAGTTGATAACCACTATAAACAACACAACGATGCCAGAGCGTATTCCAACGCCAAATAATCCCGTCCTGCATGGATTGTTACCTAATCAAGTACAAAGGTTAAATGATCCAGTGACAACAGGCAGCGTTGCAAGCAAAACTATTTGCTCAATTTGTAAACAAATACGCGAGCCAGATGAGCCATTTCCGGCATCAAAATCACCTAGTTGTCCTAAATGTACTTTGAAAGTAGCTTTATTGAAGGGACAAAGTAATACAGTTTTTGGTGTTACCAAACTTTATGCACTCAAGCAAGTCTATGAATGGCAGAATTATTCATCATTCCAATTGAGGACTATGTTTTTAGATCAAGATATGTATTTGTCCCAATTCAACACAAGACCATTCAATTTTGTATGCGAAATGATTCGATTACTGGGACCGCCATCACCATACCGTCCATTTCAACCCCCTGAGTTCCCACTGTTTCTACAACGAATGAACAGAGTATGTCAAAAATGTAACGCTAGCATACTTGATGCTTTCAATGAAATGAAAAACTATTCATGTTGTGCCAAATGTACCTTAGTTGATGGAATTGCCAATGAATATAGTCATGCATTGCTGAATTCTGTGAAAATCTTGGCTCTCAAACAAGTGCTCGAGGGTAATACTTTAGAAGATAATCAGCTTGTGTTGAAATTTTTATTTGACAAGTTCTTACAACAATACAAGGGCAAAAAGTTTGATTATGAAATAGAGTTATTAAAGTATAAAACAGGAGATGAAAATTATGATGAATTTCCGTTACACTAAAGATGAACCAAGCTCATTTAATGTTACACTCCAGATTTTTGTTATTTTGGCTTGTTAAATTTATGTCTATATGTACCACAAATACTATGAACATTGTATTACTATTTTATAGTATACGATTGCAAATATGTCAAATATTAAGGTAATGATAGACTTTATGTATTACCTGTAGCTAATTATATTTCAATGAAGCTATTGATCCCTTTTTTGACAAGATTCCATAATGCCAAATTCTTTTCTTTTATATCATTACAAAGATTGAGCAATTAATTCAGCCAATTTCTGTAAATATTCTTGGTCAACTTTATCAAATCCTTCAAGATCCAAACAATCCAAATCAATTACTCCCTTTGTTTGTCCATTTTTCACAATAGGAACCACTATTTCACTTTTAGTCTCTCCATCACAAGCAATATGACCTGGAAATTTTTCTACATCAGGTACCAATTGTGTTACTTGTTCTGAAGCAGCAGTTCCACAAACCCCATGACCAAATTTAATCAATTGACAAGCAACTTTCCCTTGAAATGGACCCAAAATTAATTCTTTGGGCAAGGTTTGATCATTGCTGTTTTCAATAGTGAGGTAAAAACCCGTCCAATTGACGTTTATGCTCAATGACTTGTATGCATGCCATATCAATGACGAACAATTGGATAAGTTTGCCACCCAGTTGTCAGTTTCTAATGCCTTATAGGAATCTAGAACATGTTGGAGGGTTTCTTCCTTGGAGAATTCACCAGATTTGAGATTCGAGTAGTCTGCGTGCACCATTGTTTTGAGTTGGTTTTATTTTATGCTTTATAATTCAATTGGATTTAGATAAATATATCTAGAATAGCTAATCACAGCAATTGTTTTTAAGAATGATGAATGATTCAATAAAGTTTCAATTTACAAGAATGTCTTTCCCCTTTTTTTTTTTTTTTTTTCGCTCACTCATCCCAATAAAGTGTGGCATCGTTGACATCATTTACATAAACTTAAATAGTACTTTTATCACTTTAATTCGTACGGGATAAACTTTGATGGAAGACTAAGAAATATATTCAGAGATGACAACAAAATCTAAAAATAAGAAAAGAGGTGATAACTGTATTTACTACATTTGGACTACAGGTTTTTCAATCGTTGACAGATTATCCGGTACCTGCATCAAATTTACACGGTTTAAACACAACCTCTTGGCTACACAATTTCAATTATATGGTATCCGTATATAAACATGATAATAACTGGTTTTTTGAGTTTCCATTATATAGTTGAACCCGCTCACTACTCTGCGCTGAAGAATGCAACAATCACGTGACTGGTCACACGAGAAGTTTCTTCTGTGTCAACTTCTCCAATTTTCTGTTCTTTTTTTTTACCCGCCTGATTCTATCAAATGTTTTTTGGGCTTCTTATCTTTTATCATCGAATTTATAAATCAGTTATCAAAACCCTTTATCAACAACGTCTTTTTGAAAAGAATTTGGAACACACACATATTTATTGTATTTCCTATATATCTTGTTGTCTTATCTGGCTGGATTGTATCATTTCTTTGTAACATCTTATGGAAGCATTTCAACAATTTCTTCAATCACGAGGGATTCAGCGGATCAGAAAACAGCATCGTCGTCTGACGGATACAATCCGAAGCAGAGCTACCAGTGATGGTAATGTCCGTATTAGTACGATAATGAGTAATATTAGAAATGAAAATGAGGTGCATTTTTCTGATTCCGATGATGAAGTAATAATTGAAGATGAACCATTGGGGATAATTCAAATAAATAATGATATTGATGACGATTTTGATAGTTTCTATAATACCAGAAGAGAAAGCTTTGGTGGTGGTGGTGGTGGTAGCAGAAATCAAAATTTCATCATTACTGATCAATGTAATAATGAGATTGATAAATCATATGAATATGTTGCGGCACAATCTACTGCTCCCCCATCGATTGAAACTGCAATACCAGATGAACTGTATAAGGATCGATTTGAGTTTAAAATTCCAAGTCAAGATTTCAAAAATGTCAACTATACTGCTATAGATACTTCAGATTACTCCAAGATTTTGTATAAATCACCTTCAAATAAGTTTGTTAATTCTTTGAAACTAAAACATTTTGGCATTAAAAAATTATTTGGGGAAGATTTCCGAAAATTTAAGAATAATTTATCAACAATTATTTCCGATGGTACCATGGAGTATCTAGTACTAGGATTGAATTCAGAATTGATAGTTTTTGGCTTTGATGGACTAACCAACTTACCATCAAAGCAATTGCTTCGAATAGATACACGACCAATGTACACATCAAGTACTGATAGGCTAATCTCTACTTGGCCGTATTTTCCTCATACTATCAATTATATCAAGACTGGAAATTTCAACAACCGCCAAGTTTTAGGGGTATGCTCTGATGATGGAACGTTATTTATATGGTACACTGAAACAATAATCAAACTAGTGAAAAAATTTGGAAATTCAACAAAACAACAGAGTAATGACAATGACCAAGACACAGACAACCCAGTTGCAACGGTCACATTATCTTCTACAGCATCAACGTCAGTGACAACACCTACTATTGTAAAACCAGACTTTAGAATCAAAACAGAGGCATCATTATGGGGGTTAGATTTTAAAACTTATAATGGTCACAATATTATAGTAGCATCTGATAACTCACAAAGTGTTGTTCTATTGTATTATCATCCAGCCGATGAAAGATTCTATCATATTAAATCTCATCAAATATTACATAATATCCCAGATATTTCTATTGTTTTGTACACCCAGACAGAAGAGAAGCATACCGTACAAGTGTCATGCGTGTCTATATCCGGGGAAATTATTGTGTTTGAGTTTAATTTTGCAATAGCTTTAGGACCTTTAAATAAAGAGGAATTTGAGTATTTCAGAAAGGAACCGTATTATTATGTTGATGCCACAATGGAACAGTTGGAGAATCGAAACGGAATAGATTCCCATGACTTGGCCCTATTGAAGCTGAAGAAATTTAAACGTGTAAAATTTGCTGAGGCATTATGTATTTCAAGAGTTGTGTTGAGTGAGGACTGCTGGACAGTTAAGCCAATGAACTCTAAATGGTTTTTACCCGTGGGGTCTCTCAAGGATGTATTTGGAGATGATAATATTGATGAGTCACGCGAATTGAACCGTATAGGGCAAGAAACACGGATACTCAACGTTCTGGGTGGTAAATTCCAATTTTTCCCTAGTAAGACAGTTAATTTTGAGTCTCAATTGGAAGATAATTGTCGCACTAATCCGAGTACTACCACCAATTACAAACCAACTACCCTTGACGATGAATACAGAAGAATACATAAAGAGCTAGTGAACGGGTCTAGTGATGAATTCTTATTAGTGTCTACTGCTAAGAAATTGTCAATGTTTAGGTTCCCTTCGCTTTTTTGCAATTGTTCAACCCTGAAAGTATTTGATTTAGCAATACCATTTAATGAAGAAAGTAAGTTTACCAATCGAATATCCATAAGTATGGTGATACCTGAACTTCTGTGCTTAGTTGCTGCAACTCAACAAGGATTAATAACAATTATGAGATTATGTACCTATCAAGGAGTTTATGGTATGAGACAAGAACATATTTTCCCCAATGCGTTGTCCTTATCATTAGGTTATCATGGGTATAGAACTATTATTGGATTAAGTGTAAGAAAAAGAACAGTGGAGAAACCTATATA
Organism: Candida dubliniensis CD36; assembly: GCF_000026945.1. NCBI lineage: Eukaryota > Fungi > Ascomycota > Pichiomycetes > Serinales > Debaryomycetaceae > Candida > Candida dubliniensis. Next base: position 629,221 of record NC_012865.1, read on the forward strand.
TAATTTATATGTTTCGTATAATGATGGATTAATTATTGGTTATCAAATCTCAATATAAACCTACTACTGGGTGGCTTGCAACCAGAACAAAAAACTCAACTATTGGTTATACCAGTGGTTATCTTTGTGTATATGCGTGGGTGTGCGTCTGAAAAAATTTTTTACGCGTTTATCTGAATAAATTAATAAACAAAGTCACGTTTCGTATATCCTCAGTTTATGTTTTGCGTCACGTTTTTTTTCTCTGTCGCGGTTTCTTCATTTTCCTTGCTAATTCCATTCAGCGGAAAAAAGAAAAAAAAAAAAAAAAGAAAGAAAAAAAGAGGGCAAGAAAATAAAAACAAAAACAATACTAGAACCATCTTAACCTTTGTACCACCCACATCTACACTTCATAATCACCCACGGTTTAACTTTTATTAGAACCAACTCGTGAAATCACATCAATATAGATTAGAATCTAACGACTAATTATGTATTTATCTAATCTTGGTGGTCAATCTAGAAAAACAGGTATCAGACCCAAAACAAATTTGAAAACTGATAAATATGGTATGGAAGATGTGGATGAATTTTTCGAAGATGATGAAGATGACAGGATGAACAAACTGAAAGGGCAAAAACTGACAATATCATTACCCCGAGCAGAAGAAGTGTCCAAATACAAATCAACCATTAGTCAACCGTTTAATAATATAGCTCGGAAAATCAATTTCAATCAAGAGGATGATGAAACATTTAATTTACCATCAACTTCAACTTCATCAGCTACAGCAACTACATCTTCAGTGTCAAATAAGAAATCACCTGTTACAACTCAACAGTCACCCTTGCGCTCACCATTACCAGAACAAGACTATGATTATAATCAGTTTGATGTGGAAGAAGATTATGGTGACATAACTGAAGAAGACAGACAACCATCTCCGCCCCCACCTCCATCAGTACCAAAATCAAATACAGAAACAAAATCCAATACCAAATCATCTAAAGCAGCTTCATCATTTACCAAAAAAATGGCATTGGGTAAAACTAAAAAACTACCGTCAAGTTTTGATTCAGCAAATACAACTAGTGTCACCGAATATTTTGATGAAGAAGAAGATGATGACGATGACAGAGATTATGGTGAATCACAACAGGACTCAATTGAAGATTCAATGATGGACTCGACATTTAATGATTATTCGCAACCATCAAGTAATATTAAGAGCAAGACGCGAAGAAAAATCATTAAAGAATCGCCATTACCATCACCTCCACCAGATAATCCGAATGGATTACGAAGATCCAAACGTACAAGAATCAAACCATTGGCATTTTGGAGAAATGAACGAATCATATATTCCAAGGATTTAGATTATGATGATGAGCAAGATACTACGTTAGCAAGAGATATACATAACATTCCATTACAACTGATTAAAGAAGTGGTACATATACCCGACAATGAAACAGTTGATAATTCAAGATCTCCAAACTCTACCACAGGTGCTGCTGCTTCTGGTTCCACTAAAAGGAGACTGAATCGGAAACGAACTTATAAACAGAGCTCCGTTGTTGCCCCCACTGATTACGATTATGAATCTGATCCTGAAATATCTGGTTCCGAATGGTTTAAAGAAGATAATTTACTGTTGGAAGTTAATGATAATGGGGAATCAAGGGTACGTAAAATTGCATATAATCATAAAGGTGGGAATTATGTAAAGCCAACTGATGATAATTATCTTGTGGCATCATTGTTTGATGAAGATAAAAGTTTTTTTGCTGGTGGGATGTTACAATTACCAGTTGACGGATTTAAGCCACCAGTTACAGTGACTGGTAGTACATATATGTTTAATGTGATGAAAGGATTGATTCAAGTCACATTGAATGAAAATATGTTTGTTGTTACTAAAGGTTGTAAAGTCCAAATCCCTGAAGGTAATGAATATTCTTTGAGGAATATTGGTCAAGGAGATGCTTATTTATTCTTTGTTCAAATTAGGAAACCAGAAGAAATCGATACGAATTGGTAAATAGATGTATATATTTGTCGGGGGGGGGGGTTCAATTATGTGATTTTTAATAAACAACAATAGATATATATGATTCTTGAAAGATTGCAAGAAGTACTACATAAGAGAGATTTTTTTTTTTGCAAAGAATAAGAACTATGTTTAGTTCAAGATTTGACAGTATTCAATTCTTTGATTTGATCTATTTTCTTTATTGTAATTCTTATATTACATAATACAAAATATATGTTTTTAGTTCAGAAAATTGAAAAATAAAAATGGGGGGAGGGCGGTGTAGTGTTAAGCTCTAATCATAAAGTTGGTGATTATTCTCTTACTGTTGTACTTGTCGATAATAGACAATATCACAACACTGGAATCTATAATAGTAGTTTCTTTAAATTAATACTCTTCTGTTTTTAATCTTCCCGTGTAATATAATTCCCTAAATACAACTAACATTCCGTATTGTTGTGTTCGAATTCTTTTTATACAGTTTGCTGGTTATCATACTTATGCACTTCTCCATCATAGTAATAACCAAGAATAGGAATTTTAAATTCACTGGCAGCAACACCAAATTGTTTCAATAACATAGCTTGTCTAGTATCTAAAACATCACCTTTGTTACAAACAACATACGGCTCCTCAAGAACAATTTTACCTGCTTTGATTTTGGTTGGTACCTTCAATTTGTTTCTCAAAGTCTCTTCCAAAGAATGTGACATTGGAACATCCTCTTCTATTGAAATTTGTCCACCTCGGGAATAAACAATCCCAGCAGGTATAGTGAAATCTATTGGTGCTCTAGATTTAGCTCTAGAATAATCTTGTTTGGAATATGCTTTGAAATAAGCATCAACAGTTTCTGGTAATTCATCCGTGAATAATAATCCTGGTAATCCTTCACACAATTTAGATAATTGATGTAAATTGTCCTTATATTCTTCTTCAACGGTTTCACCTAGTGCCTTTTGTAACACTTTTCTTTTACCCAAAATTAATTTTGATCCAACCCAATCATTTCTAACGTCTTGCAATACAGGGGTTCTAATATCATCAAATTGTAAAACCCATATATATTTATAAGTATCTAATGCAGTTCTAACTTCGTCAAACAAACGAGTCTTATTCTCTTTCCCCTTCTTTTCGGTCTGTGCTAAAGTAACAAGTTTCGAACGTTTTGATCTAGGCATGATTTAATATGTGTTTGCAATGAACTAAAGGATAAGAAATCAACAAGATATTTTTTTTTTTTTTTTTTAAATTTCCCAACCTCTTCTCATTTTTTTTTTTCTTCCTTCTTCTTTCATCGCTTCATCATCATCATCATCTCTTCTCTTCTTCATCTTTTTTTTTTGTCTCTTGACACTGATATGTAACACAAAACTCAGAATTCGCACAAAAAATGCCTGTATATAGTAATACCCAACTGTGGTTATCCTCAATGCTTAACAACATTTAATGCACTGTTACAGTCATGTTTTCAATCTTCTTAAACTGTCAGAGGAAGAATCTGATGTTGTGAAGGAAGCATTGACTGTTTCTTCAGATACCACTTGAGACACAATAGTTGATCTGCTGGGTGAATTAGCTGAAAAGTTTAACAAATGTAGAGCAGGTGAATCTCCACGATAGGTATACTTAAAATCTCTAGTGGTATCTATAGTTGAATTCAAAGAATAATTGGAACTAGTGATAGATGGGGTTCTTTCAAGAGGAGGAAATTCGAATGTTTCCGGTAGTATTGTCTCAAATTTAGGGTTTCTGGTTAATGGCTCTGGTATTGGTGCCACTAATGATGATGATGGTGAAGACATCATTATTGACAGCGCTGTTGATGGAGGAAGTTGTACTTGCAATTCTATTTCAGGTAGTCTATGTGGTTCCCTTTTTAGAACTGAAATTAAACCAACTGAAAATACAACCACAATACACGCATACAAGATAACGGTGCTAACAAAGTTATTTTGATCATAAACACCTTCATCAATTGATGTATTGGTAGTTGGCAATGATAATGGTGTGGCCATCTTATTACTTTCTATTTGTGGAGTATATCTTTCTGGGTTTGGTATGGTTATTTTTCGAAGTTGTTCAAATACAAAAAGGATACTCAATTGTATCATTTCAAGTATATATGATATTGAAAAAGACATTTTATTAAGGGACAATGGAAGTGATAGTTGTGTGTATATGTGTATGTGTGTAATTAAGCGATAAGAATAGAATTGTTATTTGTTTTGCTTTTGCTTTTGCTTTGTTTTGGTTTAGTGTTCCTGAGTCCATATTAATTATTTTTCTTCTCATTGTTAAGATTTTTTCTTTCCTTCCTTTATCTTCAAGTTCCCCCAATATCTGTCTGTCAGCCCTTTTTCATTTTACTATCACCATCACAACGTTGCATTTTTTTTCTTCCCCCCCCCCCATCTCCAACAACCTTCCAACCAACCAACCATCCATCCATCCATCCATTCCAAAATCACTGTTACTATTCAGATTTCAAACACTGGTCCCCACATGTCACAATCACCATCTTCTCTATCATCTGCCACCTCATCTTCTTCACGGGTCAATTCTCCGCTGGATCAACCTCCACCTCCTAGAGTTCGTAAAAGCTATAGTCGGAATGGGTGTCGAGAATGTAAACGAAGAAAAATCCGATGTCCTGAAGAGAAACCATATTGTTCTACTTGTGTTCGACTAGGTAAACAATGTTCTTATCCATTGGCTGGTGAAAAAGTTCTTCGGATATCAAGACGATTGATTAAAGAGGAAATTGAAAACATGGGTAAATCGACTCAATTCTTACCGGTACAATACGATATTCCAAGAAGAATCAAACCCCAAACTCAATCACTGATTAAACCATCACCATTAAATATTGAAAATTTGATCAATAGTAACGATTTCTTAAGTGATTCTGATTTGAATATTTTAACTGCTGATTTGAATAATTTAGTCTCAGATATAATAGAAGTGGCCAATATTCCAATCTTGGAAGAAGATTTTCAATTTAATTTTTTAAATGAACCCCTAATAGTTGAACAAATTACGAAAAATGTTCCAATTGATTATATTAAATTACCACGCAAACATGAACAATTATATTGGGAAGAATTTTATAATAATTTTGCTCAAATTATAGAACCATTCCAAGCATATGATGCTAAAACAAAAAAAACTTCAAATCCTGCAAGAGATATAATTTTACAAACAGCAGCTACTGAACCATTCTTGTTGGCAGCAATTTTGGCCGAAGGTGCTAATACTTGTTATCTCAAGTATAAACGTCCCGAAGATGAAAGAGCATATGGGGCTTACTTGTCCAAATGTCTAAAATTATTAGAACCTGCGAGACAAACTGATATTAATGCCAATATTGAAGCAGTTCTTTTAACGTTATTGTTATTAACTGCAGCTACTGCTACATCACAAACTCAAAAATGGCGACCTCATTTAATGGGGGCTAAAAGTTTACTATTAAAAGCCATAAATCAAAACGTTTCTAAAAAATTTGTATTTTGTAAATTTTGGTTTGTTTCAATTGAAATATTAGCTGGGTTAAGTACCAATTTAGGTGGAACTTTACAAACCGATGCTGAAATTGATCAATTGGTTACTCCTGGCAATGAATTTGAAGTTGAAGTGTTAAGAGATTTGGGTATTATTAGTGATCAAGGGTTCAATATACTAATGGGGTACGATAATACATGTCTTGTTTGTTTCCGAGATTTACTTAAGATTTTGAATAAGAAAAGGTTGAACGTGTACATTGACACCATGAGCTATGTCAAATTACTCTCAGATTTTTATAATCAAGCAAATATTGTTTATATTGATTCGCGGGGTGTGATTGCTGAAAATGAATTGACAAGATACGTGTCTGGATTACCAGTTGAAGAATTAAGAATAAATAATGTCAGTTATTGGATTAGTTGGCAAGACATTTCGCATCAATCATATGTATTATCGTCGTTGATTATGATTTTGACACGATTTTTCGTCATTGATGTTTCTGGGTTAGTTGATAAAATCATACTGTTTATACATTATCTCAGTCAATTTTCTGATGTACAACAACATGCTTCTCCATATTTGTTGTTGATGATTCAGTGGCCATTGTTGGTGACTGGGTTAAGTACTACGAAACTCGAACAAAGACATTTATTACTTAAATACTTCTCCATGGTTGGTCAAATTGGTGCTGCTGCCGCTAATGTTTCTACACAAATTTTACTAAAACATTGGAAGGGAACAATTGATATTGAGAACGATGATACATTAATTTACTAAATACAATTTTGTTCATCAAAATATATGCATGTACTGTTTAACTTTTTATTTATTTTTTGGAATATATATAGATATATACAATGTACAAGAATAATCATGTACATCCCTGTTTCTGTAGACGTCCATTATTTATGCAATTTTACCAATCACCTGGTACAAGTGGTTCTCTTGCCACTGGGATATTTCTTTGGTATTTAGTACCGCCTGGTCTACATGGTGGAATATATGGATCAGGGTGTTTCCATTCGGCCAATTTAGCTTTAGTTTTGTTAATTGCAGCTTCTAATTCTTGTTGATTAGAAATATGTTTATTGGCTTCAAATTGTCGTCTGATATTTATGGTGGCATCTCTATAAACATCCCATCTCATTGAATGATCATAGGCGGTTCTTAAAGCTTGTCTAAATAATGAAGTGACTCTCTTAGAGTTGGCTTCAGTGAATGGTAATATTGGGGAAGACATTTCTTTGTGTGTGAAGGAAAGTATGTAAATATCTCTTCTTCGTACTAGTGTGATGAAATTATTGATGAATATTCGAGGTGTTTTAATTGGATGGAAAAGAAAAAAAGAATCAACAAAAAGAATTGCGACAAGCGATTTATAAATGTCGCAACAACAAAATACAATGTACAAATGTCGTGCATTCTTTGAATATTGTTGTTGTACAGTTCTTAAATCACAACTAGCTAGCTATGAGTATTACATTCCAGGGTAAAGCTGTCTTTTTTTTAAAAAAAAAAGCTTATTGATATAATACTATAAAGGTGACATATAAAAGTTATGATAATACACATGGTAGAACTGCTTTTCATAAATGAAGGCAACTTCTTCTGCTTATTTTTCTGAAACAGCCATCAAACTTCCAACAAAAGACAAAATCAATCTACTTCTGACTTCATTGATATCTTCAGGAACTAACCAAATCAAAGCTCCTAATTTTCTGGCAATAGAAATGGCCAATTTGGCATTGGCATATTTCTCTTCGTCACTGTTACCAGTGTAAACCAAATCATAATCAACATAACCAGGTTTTAATCCATTAAGCACATCCAATAAGAATACACCATTTGATAATGACGAATCACTGAAAGATCTAACATTAGAAGATTTACCTCCCTTGCTAACTTGCTGGTTAGCCCATTTCAAAATATCGGCATCAGAGAGATTATGACCACCTTTGCCCAATTCAGCCAAGGTATTAACAATGTTACGTCTCATTAATTGCCAAACTAATCCCAATGTCAATAATTTGTTCCCATCCACAATGTCCGACCCTTCAATTCCAACAAGAGAGAACCCGTTAGCCTTACCAATTTCAACCCCATAGTTTGTGTTTTCCAATGCCTTGAAACGCGACACTTCTCCATTGACTTTTTTGTTTACATGTTTCCAAGACACAGATCCTGCAAGAACTTTATCGTATGCTTGTAATAAAACTAACCCATCTTTCAAATCTTCGAAAAGCGAAACAACTGGCGGATCAACATCCAACGAATTCAACCACAAGGTGAACACTCTGGCTTCTCTTTCTCCTTCAGCATCAAATTCTTCAATTTCAATATTTTCGTGTTCTTCAATTGGTTGTAATCCAGGATGAGTGTTGAACAAATGAGCCACAAAGGCCAAGTTTAATTTTGGGTTACCAGAAACCAATGAATTGGGTGTTAAATATTTTCTACATCCAATTTTATCGGCATTAGTTAAAACTTGCTCAGCTCTAGTTAATAAATCACTTGTCTTTAATGGGGACAAATCACAATGCTCAGGTTGTAATTGATGTAATAAGACAGTATAGTTTTCACCATCACTGACATCTTTAGAAAAATTGGTAACTCTTCTTTGTGATCCAGCATTTTTCAAATGATAGTTGAACCAACGCAACAAGATTTGTTCTGGGGGTAAACGTAAAAATTGCTCCAAAGTTTCGTCTTCTTCTAATAAACGATACAATTCCGGATGATATTTAATGTCAACTTTAGACAATAATCCTCTTCTGATGATTTGCCAAATCAAACCAAGGATTAAATGTTCCTTCCCGTCAATTATATCTTCTGAATGAACATTGACAACAACACATCCAATAGCTTTTGCTGAGTTGATGACAATGTTGGCATTCTCTGACATTTGGAAATTGTTTAAAGTCTTTTTAGCTTTAGGTAAATTTAAAACTCTTGTATCAATTGTGTCTGGAACAGAATCATTGATCAACTTGGATAATACCAAACCATCTCTACATTCATCAAAAATTTGGAAAGTCTCAGTATCAAATGGTAACCTATCACCAATTTCTGGATCACCTGCCAAAACTGAATTGATGTGTCTTGTAAATTCAGTTCTTTCTTCATCATTAATAGTATGAGTGGTCCCTGATGTTTTACCGCCAAGGAAAGTTTTGTTTTTACTATTGGCAGTTGGAATTGGTGGTGGAGGTTTTTTAAATTTAGGTGAAACAACTGAAGGTGAACTGGCGGAGTTCCCAGAAATTGTCGATGATGGTGGAGGTGGGGTAGCTGATGAAGAGTCTTCTTTTAATATAGCCATCAATTGCACATAATCATCCAATTCAACATGGCCAGAGGCATCAACATCAACTTGTTTTAATGTCTCTCTTGCTTGATCATAAGAGTATTCCCCCTTTTTAGAAACGGCATTAATGACGTCTTTCTTTTCAACCCATCCTTTATCATCCAAATCAATTGCACGGAAATCTTCAATAATACTGAATAAATCAGATTGATCTAATATTGGATACTTCTTCTGTAATTTTAAAACATTCATAGTTGCAATAACTTGTAGAATAAATAACCAATTAAAAAAAAAAAAAATCAAGTGTGGTGGAAAAAAAAAAAAAAAAAAAAAAGATGGAAATATAAAGTGAGCCAAATGGAATTATTCTGGATAAAGCAATGGAAGGAAATATTTAAAGGGGGCAAAGCTCAAATTAGGAGAACAAGGAAAAAAAAAAATGATCACGGGAATCTCTACAGAGAAAATAAATTGCGAATAGTCTTGTAAAAACCACAACCAGCATTGCCTCGTCTTTGTAATGATATCTACGTTATTAAAAATGAGAGCTGTTTATTTGAGATGTCTATTAATAGGCGAATCACCAAGTGTTTGCTTGATGTAAATTTTGCATATTTAGTTAGCTGAACTGTTGGTAGCCGAGTAGGCAATACTAAGCAAAAAGTTCATTATCTCATTATCAACAATATATGTCATTGATTCAGCTTATTTAACGTTCATCCCTCTAGAGAAACATAAATAAACCAACCTCCAATTGTTAATTTAATGTAGACCTCTTGGGGTGTAGAGCAAATTATTGTTTGTGGTATTCCGTTCTTCTTTTCTGGCAACAGACAAAAAAAAAATAAATACAACCGAACAACAACTCACACAGCTTACCCATTCCTCTCAACCAAACCCATATACTTCTAAAACTTCTATGAATGACATCTAACGGGCATAAAACCAAATCCATAAAGTCGGAAACCAATTCCTCGTATACTGTTCATTCTTTGGATCAGCAACAGGCTTCAATATGTGATAATCTACAGCAAGCGAAATTTGAATTAGAACCAGTGCATTTACAGTTCAGTTTATCAAACAAACTCAATAAACTATTGGTATCAAGTAATATAATGTATATCTTATTGACCAATGTCGTTTATAAGATTGATTTGGATAATCCATCACAGGTGGAGAATTATGTGTTGCCTGGCAAAGTGACAAATGCCTGGTTGAATCCAAATGGGAAATCTTTGCTTGTGCAGATTGAGAAACAGACCTATTATACACTTGAAAAGAAAGTATTTAAATCGTTAAAGTTTAAAAATATAGAAGTTACATCTATTGCATTTTCCAATCACAATATGGTAGTGGGGACAAGAGACGGGATAATCTATGTTTATGAAAAATCATTAAAACAAGTTTATAAAGTTGATTCTCCAATACAAGGAGTAATGTTTTCTAATGATTATTCTCAAATAAATGTTCTAGCAAACAGTTTATATACCTGGGATTGTTTTGACACTACTTATGTTGAATTGCAAAAAGTATTTAAGCAAACAACACCTGTTATCAAATCAATTAATCCACCAGGAATATTTACATCAACCCCACAAAACTATGTGTATATATCGTCAGATAAGGAAATAATAACTAATGATGAGGAAATGCAGTTGGACCGAGTTGATGAAGAGTTTCTGCAAATTGCCCTTACACCACACCATCTTCTTGGTATTGAAGGGAACTCTTTAAAAATATATAACAAACTTAATAAACAATTGCAAGAATTAAGCCTTCCTGAGAACAAAATACGAGGGATTGCCGTGGATAATTTATTCAACACATATTGGGTATACACCAAAAACTCCATATATGAGTTTGTGATTGAGAACGAATCGATTCTGGTATGGTATGATTATTATAAGATGGGGAAATATTCAGAGGCATTGAAGTATTTGGATGAAGATGATGAAGGGAATTTCCCGAAACGTGATTTGGTTTTGATTAAGCAAGGATACGACTATTTACAACGTGGTGGTTTTGGAATAGTTTCCGATGACTTGAGTTTACAAATACAGGGGATTCAGATATTGGCAAAACTGACAGAGCCATTTGAAAAAGTTTGTTTGATGTTACTTAATCATAAACAATCTGATGCCTTACTTATTGAGTATTTGTTAGCCAAATTGAACAAGAAAAACAAAGTTCGAATGATTGTATTGTCAGCTTGGATTATTGAATTGATGGCAAGAAATAATGACTCTAGGGTTTATGATTTCATTAAAAATAATTATAAACTACTTGATCGTCCTACAATGTATCAAATTTTGAATTCTGAAAAGTTGGTTTTCTATGCTGAATTGATTGAAGATTACAATTTCATCTTAAAGTATTACATTGATAAGAAGAATTGGACTTTGGCGGTCAAAACTTTAATAAAACTTTACACTAAAGGAGATATTGAACCAGTTTATGAAAATGCTAGTATTTTATTGATGAACTACCCGAAAGTTACTGAAACTTGGTTAAAACTCGACTTGGAATATGAGAAGCTTTTACCAGGACTTTTAAAGCACCAACAGCAAGCAATCCATTTTTTGCAACAAGTCATTATGGATAAACATTATAAGAAAAATAAACAGTTAAACAACGCTTATTTGTGTTTGTTAATTACAACGCCTGGTACTGATAAACAAATAATAAAATTTATTAATTTCACATCCAATTTTGATACCAATTTCATTCTTCGGTTATGTATATCACATGAGAAATTTCATCCTGCAGTGTTGATTTATATTGAGATTGGGTTATTTGATCAAGCTTTAGAACTTGCCCTCAAGCATGATTTGACTAGTCTTGCTGAATTTATATTGAACAGGTACGATGAGGATAAACAAGTAGACGCAATTAAACTTGAAGATGCAAATTATAATGTCAAGAGGAAACTTTGGTTAAAATTTGCTAAATATTTAATCGATAAACTGGATGATTTGAATGAAACATTGCATCACATCATCAATGTTTCAATGCTCGATTTAAAAGACCTTTTACCATTATTCCCAGAAACGGTACTGATTAATAATTTCAAAGACGAGATAGTTGAATCACTCAATGAGTATAATAAACGAATTGTTCATTTGTCATTGGATATGAATAACTCGTCAGAACATTTGCGGGAAATGAAGAAAAAAGTGATTTATAATAAAAAGAAGACAAACGTGGCCATAATAGAACCAGGAGAACCGTGTCGCAAATGTGGCAAATTATTGGTACAAAAGAACTTTGTTTATTTCCCAAATTGTCACCATGCGTTCCACAAAGAGTGTATGAAAAAGAACCAATGTTTATTATGTAATGATTTTTTGAATTTATAGTTACTCTAGTTAAAAGTTCGTCAATATATGGATTTATTTTTTTTGAATAATATTTTGAGTCCGGGTTTCTTGGTCAGACTTGCATTATTCGTTGTTTTTAATGAGATGTTCCATTTCATTGTTTTTTGCTAAAGTTGCCATCTTATAATTTCTGTAAAATGAAAAATGGGAATTTTGTGGTGTTCTTTAAACAATGAAATTTACAATTGGTGTGCTTTGTTTGGTAAAGAAAAAGGGGAAAAGGGGTGGTGGTTGGAGAACAAGGAATGCCAGAAATGGAAGCTTCTCTGTGTATTGTTTTCCTTCAACTATTTTAGAAGTCATTTGAGTATTCTTAAAAGTTACACCAATTATGGGGGGGAATACAGTATCGCCAATGGAACATTAATAAAGATTAACCTGATTAAAACCACTTAAGTCATTCTAGTAGATATATTGGTGTTGGTTTTGTTTCAGTTAATCAGAATATTTTGCTGAATTAGCAATGAGATTGACAGATATTGCAAATTTTACTTCAAATTTCATGATTAATTCTTCTCAAAATTATATTCTCAACTCATATTTTTTTTTTGTGTTGTTTTTGAATAAAAGTTGCAGGAATAATTGTCAAAGAATATTGTTTCAAACGCAATCCATTCACATCAAATCACTATCTATGTTTTCACGGATATTTCGAATATCCTATTAGTTTCCACCATATTGGGATTTTCTACTATATTTCTCGTGTTGTTATAAAACCGTTGGTATTGACTTGGTGTTTAATTTGACATATTACTTCAACCTGCCAATACGCAGCTAAGAGGCTGACAAGTGCATTGATGCTCGTATACACATTTCAACTGAGGCGCTAGATTGTATAAACCAACGGCCAAAAAACAATACAACTATACATTGTTAAATTCAATTTTGAAACAATACATCACTCCCTTGGCACTATCCTAGCATATACAATTGAGAATTAAACCCCTTAACTTTCTTAAGGATACTTTGTTTGAGATTAGACGATGAAAGAAAAAAAAAAGTGGTGAAATTACATAATTTAGTAATTTACAAAGAACTAGTATAGTTTTCATCAGAGTGGCAATTTTAAGAGAACAGTTCCATTGAATGCTCGCATTAATTTGTGATTGAAACACTATCAAAATGCATAATGCTCATTAATTCCATATATCGTGTCATAAAATATGGTTAGGAGCAATATCAACTTTGAAACAAGTCCAGTCGTGTATTTTGCTTGTATTGCCAAATTGATGTTGCAATTCAATCTCATCACCGTATTTCTTTTTTTTTTTTTTTTGGTCCATTTAAAGAGTTGCAAAAGAGAAGTTTAACTTACAACATTGGTGGTAATATAGATTATCTTTTCTAGCAAGACATAAGGTAAGCCAATAAAAAGTTGGATACCAAAAGGTTTCTCCCCCCTTCCTTTTTTAGGTTGTTTTGTCAAGATCAGGGCAATATGGAGAAAGAAAAAGCAGTTCCTGGCACAAATTTGCCGGAAAACCCAGTTGCTGAACATCATAACCATCATCAACAATTTCAGAACACCAAAATATACAAAAAAAAATAATAATGGCAAGAAAAAAATATTATGTTTTATTAAATTAACTCACATATTTTGTATTGACGGGTAACACCATGTCCTGCAAGCATTAGGAGGAACTCTTGACGATGTATTGAAATAGCCCCTACGTTCAAATGGTATGTTCGATTATGAATTATGGGGGGGGGGTTCAAAAAACTATATAAAGATGGCAAAAAATCCCACAACTTTCTGGATTGGTTTTATTTTATCCAACAATCAGTCATTCATTCCTTTATTCACTACCGACTGTCCTTTACCTCACTTCATCATCATTCCAGAGTCAAGCTCAACCAACAATGTTCTTACAAAATATTTTGAGTGTTCTTGCTGTTGCGTTATTAATTGATGCTGCTCCAGTTAAGAGATCCCCAGGATTTATTGCTTTAGACTTTAATGTCATGAAAACTCCTGTTGATCAAAATGATCCAACTGTTAGAGCTAAAAGATCACCTTTGTTTTTAGATATTGACCACACAGGATTTCCCGTCGATGATACTGGTAGAAATGATGTGGTTAAAAGAGGACCTGTTGCTGTTGATTTGGACAATGAAATTATTACTTATGCTGCTGATATTACTCTTGGTTCAAATAACCAAAAGCTTAGCGTTATTGTTGACACTGGGTCTTCAGACTTGTGGATTCCAGATTCAAAAGCTATTTGTATTCCAAAGTGGTCTGGACAAAAAGGGGACTTCTGTAAGACCAATGGTTCCTACACCCCATCTGCTTCCAACACTTCTAAAAATTTAAATACCCGTTTTAACATTCAATATGCCGATGGTTCTTACGCCAGAGGTAACTTGTATCAAGATACTGTTGGTCTTGGTGGTGCTTTTATTAAAGATCAAATCTTTGCTGACGTTTGGTCTACTTCTGCTCATAAAGGTATTTTAGGTATTGGTTTCCAAAAAAACGAAGCTACTGAGTCTATGTATGACAATCTTCCTATTAGTATGAAAAAACAAGGTATTATTTCTAAAAATGCTTATTCACTTTTCCTTAACTCCCCTGAAGCTTCTACTGGACAAATTATTTTTGGTGGTATTGACAAGGCCAAATTCAGTGGCTCTTTAGTTGACTTACCAATCACTTCTGATATGAGATTAAGTGTTGCTTTAAAATCTGTCAATGTTTTAGGACAAAATGTCAATGCTAATGTTGAAGTACTTTTAGATTCTGGTACTACCATCAGTTACTTCCAGCCAAGTATTGCTCGTAACATTATCTATGCCTTGGGTGCTCAAGTGCATTTTGATTCTGCTGGTAATAAAGTTTATGTTGCTGACTGTAAAACTTCAGGTACCGTTGATTTCCAATTTGATAAAAACCTCAAGATTTCCGTTCCTGCTTCTGAATTCATTGCTCCATTATACTACACCAATGGTGAACCTTATCCAAAATGTGAAGTTCGTGTTCGTGCCAGTGAACTGAATATTCTTGGAGACAACTTTATGAGATCAGCTTACATTGTCTACGATTTGGACGACAACAAGATCTCCATGGCTCCAGTTAAATACACTTCCCAATCTGATGTTGTTCCTATTAATTAGAGGAATTTTGCCCTTTAGATTAATTGTCGGTTTGCTGCCTTCCTTTTAAGTTTTCTGTTTATTTTTTATGTATTGCCGTTTGTGAATATGGGAAGTGCTATATTTTTTTTTTTTATCTTGATTGTGTTTTTTTTTTTAGAATCGGCAATCTTTGATTAAATATCCTTAACTTATGAATATATATTCTTTACATATGCCTAGAAATGAAAGAATAATTAATACTGTAATACTTTTGATTTTGAATAAGCTTATGATAATATCCCTATTGGCCTTTTAGTAAACACTTACATATTAATTAGTTTAATGATTGAGTAAACTCAAAATGTAGTTGCTATAGAGGAATTACATAAATGTAACATTGTGAGGGGTTCTGGAAATAATAGAAGACTATATTTAGAATATGTTCCGAAAAGGATAAACTAAAAATAAATTATCAAGAGAAATTAAGTCCAGAGTAAAATCTCAATATCTCTACAATGATATCTATACTTTGTACGACTTCAATTGTAGAATAATATTAAAATATTCTATCAATTAGCATTGAATGAATGGTGGATTATGTTGTTTCGTAACATTCTTTATATTTGTTCTAGTTTACACGACCAGTTATTATTTATAAACATGTTGATTAAAGATAATTTTTATATAGTTTTATATTAGTTTATAAGAACGAACGAACTCATTATATTTCAAATAAAGAATATTATATTCAATTTAATACCATTATATTTGTTTGTTATCCAGATAGTATTAAGACTATTACGAACAATATAACTCCCTAGTTTTTCTACTGTTAAGTATTGTCTGAGGAAGAGGTACCGGAACATCAATTATCATTATTCGAGTTGTGTTTTTTTTTTTCTGAATTATAATTTGCTGCAAAAACTCTTAAAATGGTGACTTTACAAAACAATCGCAATCAATCCAATCACCATTTACATTTCTTCTTACTACATAATCATGACAGTATTCCCAGTTAATGTTGTCAAGTATTGTTATAATATTTAGAACATGATATACATCAAATAATTTCTATTGTTTTGGTTGGTGTTATGAAATAAGTTTTTGTTGTGGTTTGATGTGAATTTAACATTGGTATCCCATTACTAATATACAACTCTAAATGAAAAAAAAAAAAAAAAAAAACAAGTTATTTATGTATCCTTATTCTAAGTTTAAAAAGGACTGGGGAGTGAACAAAGTATAAAGATAAATTTGATATTATACTTTTGCCACAATATTTGTAATCAAGATTCGATTACGGACAAACAAGAAAAATGGCCCTTAATTTTGAAAGCCATTTATTCTGACATAAAATAACAAATGACAGTATAATTAATAATCTTGATGTAGTTGGAAAAATGTGGCTTTCAAGAAAACAGCAATCTTAAACAAACGTTCTCTCTGGATGGATCAAAGTAAGACAATAGCCAGATGTACATTATACTATACTATTTCATAATTTCCAACAATAAAAGGTTTGGAACATTGATGAAGAAAATTAGCATTATTTTTAGTCGTGTATTTTGCGCGCATTTCAAATCTTGATTGTTTATTTCTTTCATGTTGCAATTGGAAAGATTTATCTCTGATTTGTTCATTTCTTTTAAAAAACTTGTTGCTAAAAAGTTTTCGTTTCAATAAAACAACTTCAATGGTGAATGTGTTTAATTGACGGCCATTTTTAAATAACTTCTTTTTCCTAAAAGTTTGAATGTTTATTAATTATGGTTCCAAGTTTTTTAGTTGTTGACAGGACTGGAACGGAATAAGACTGATAAAAAGTTGGTTCTCGACACAAACTGCATCACAATTAATATCCAATAATTTCACATCATAACCATTGTCAACAACTATACGGCACCATGTTATTTAAGAAACTAACCAGTTATAGCACGATAAATGGGAGAGGGGAGAGTTGCGTTATCTTTTGGGAATGCACATGTGTCTCTAGCAAGAAATGACTCCATTCTGCTTCCTCCCAATAGCTCTAGCTAGTTGATACTATATTCAAATGGGTAATACTCAGGTGGATGGCACTAGTCCTTGGAAACTATATAAAGATGGCTGTTGAATCTATAGCTTTTTATTTTTGAATGATTTTTAGTTAATCGAATCCATTCTCCCATTTCAGAATTAACTCTATCAAACAATGTTTTTAAAGAATATTTTTATTGCTCTTGCTTTTGCTTTATTAGTTGATGCTACTCCAGCCAAAAGATCTGCAGGTTTCGTTACCTTAGACTTTGAGGTTATTAAAACCCCTGTCAATGCCACTGGTCAAGATGGTAAAGTCAAAAGACAAGCTATCCCAGTCACTTTAAACAACGAAGTTGTCAGTTATGCTGCTGATATCACTGTTGGTTCCAACAGACAAAAATTCAATGTTGTTGTTGATACTGGATCTTCCGATTTATGGATTCCTGATGCATCTGTTACTTGTGAAAATCCACCTCCAGGCCAATCAGCAGATTTCTGTAAAGGGAAAGGTCTTTACACCCCAAAATCTTCCACTACTTCTCAAAGGTTGGGTAACCCATTCTATATTGGTTATGGTGATGGTAGTTCTTCTCATGGTACTTTGTATAAGGATACTGTTGGGTTTGGTGGTGCCTCGATCACAAAGCAAGTATTTGCCGATGTCACTAAAACTTCTGTCAATCAAGGGATTTTAGGTATTGGTTATAAGACTAACGAAGCTGCTGGTGATTACGATAATGTTCCAGTCACCTTAAAGAAGCAAGGCGTTATTGCTAAGAATGCTTATTCTCTTTATCTCAACTCTCCTAATGCTGCCACTGGACAAATCATTTTTGGTGGAGTTGACAAAGCTAAATACAGTGGTTCTTTAATTGCTGTACCTGTCACTTCTGATAGAGAATTAAGAATCACTTTAAATTCTATCAAAGCTGCTGGTAAAAACATCAATGGTAATATTGATGTTCTTTTGGATTCTGGTACCACCATTACTTATTTCCAACAAGACGTTGCCCAAGGTATTATTGATGCCTTCCATGCTGAATTGAAACAGGATGGTAATGGCAATAGCTTATATGTCGCTGATTGTCAAACTTCTGGAACTGTTGATTTCAATTTTGCCAACAATGCCAAGATCTCTGTTCCTGCTTCTGAGTTTACTGCTCTGTTGTTTTACACCAATGGTCAACCTTATCCCCAATGTCAACTTCTTTTGGGTATTAATGATGCTAATATCCTTGGTGATAACTTTTTGAGATCAGCTTACATTGTTTATGATTTGGATGATAATGAAATTTCCTTAGCTCAAGTTAAATACACTTCTGCTTCAAATATTGCTGCTCTTACTTAGAAAAGTTAGTTTTCAGATTATAATTGTCGATTGGTATGCTAAACTTCTGGTATTGCTGTTTTTTTTTTGTGTTGTTGTTGTTGTTATTCTTTTATAGTCGACATCTTTTAGATTGATTAGATATCTATTAATATTACTACGTAAGCAAATGTTCTTTAGTCTATTCTCTAGAACAATCTCTACCAAACAAATAAACTTTTATCCAATCAAAACAAACCAAAACTTGGTTTTTGATTGATAAACACATCATTATATATGCTGATCTCCAAAATAAAAATGTCAAATTACCACCAGAGGAAAGATTAGACCATGATCCCACAGCTAAATCAGCAACAGCTTTTTCTGACCCAATATAAGCCAAAGAGCCTCGATAATTATAAACAAATGTAGGTAAAGAATTTTCTAATCGTTGTAATCGATGAACATAAACTTCACTAATTGAAGGATCTTGTTTAATTTTGTATCGTAATTTTTCAACTTCTTGTAATTTCTCAAAATATTGAGCTAAATAAATCCCTTGTTGGAATGCTACTTGGGCAGTGGGAGCATAGTTAGTAAATGTACAATCACCCAAAGCAAAAATATTATTGGATCCCTTTAATTTTAATTGATCATCAACTAATAAACCACGAGAACTAGTTTGTTGTTCACTAAATTTGTCCATTATAATCTTGGTGAATCCACGTACAGAATTCCCTGTGGCCCAAATAAGCATTCCATAAGGTACCTTATCAATTGATTTATCACTTTTACGCATAACATCAACATGAGTATCATCAACATTAACGATTCTTGAATTGGTAACTAAATTGATATTGGTATCTTTGAATATAGTGTTGGTGTACTCGACTAATTCAGAACTAAAAGTATGTAAAACCACTGGTTGACTTTCTACTAATGATACTTTCATATCATTAGCAATTTGTGGCATCCATTTTTTCAAATCTTGATCAATATAATCTTGAATTTCTCCTGCCGCTTCCACCCCAGTTGGACCACCACCACAAACAACAATATGTAATAATCGTTTACGGTCAGAATCGCCAATGGGTAACAAATTGGCAGCTTCAATTAAATCGATGATTTTCTTTTTAATTTTTATTGAATCGCGAACTTCTTTTACAAATGTTGAATGTTCAGCTACTCCAGGAATACCAAAAGTTGATGGTTGAGCACCAACACCGACCACCAAATAATCATAATTCAATTGGGTGGTGATATGTTCCATCTTATGTTCTTGATGGATTTTTGGATGGTTTGATGATGAATCATCTCCAGAATGTCCAGAATGTACCGTTGTGGATTGTTGAATGGTTAATTTATTATTCACTGGATCAATATCAATTGCTTCAGCTTCATAATAATTCACTTCTCCACGACATCTTCTTATCATTGATCTAATTGGTTCAATAATCGATCTCATATCAACCGTACCAGTGGGGACACTAGGTAATAACGGTGTGAAAAGAAAATAATTTCTTGGAGACACTAATGAAACATTATATAAACTAGTATCAATGTTTTTCAAAAGGGAAACAGCCCCCCAACCAGATCCTAAAATGACAATAGACTTTTTCGGTTGTCCATTAGGGAAATATGGTGATTGTTTGATTTGATCAATTGGTTGTGATTCTTGATATACTTTATAAGCAATAAATGAAGTTCCACCAACCACAGTTAATGCCACACCAGATAACGTGTACTTAAAGAATTTCCGAATAATCGGAAATCGAGGAACAGTTCTCGACATGGGGTTTATTATTGGAAAGGTATTTCTTCTATGAAAGAAAAGAAGTAAGAAAAGCAAAGAAGAATAAAACGGTTTTTTTGTTTAATAATCTGTTTTTACACAGATAGGGTGAATATTTTATTATATTTAGATTTTGTGGATTTAGAAACAAGCAGAAGCAGCAAACAAAGAGCAATAATTGGAATCCCAAATGTGCCGATCGGATATAACCACAAATCTCTGGCAATGCGCGCTCTGCAGGATCCGGAAAAATCTCGGCAATGCTCTGAGCAAAAAAAAAAAAGAAAAAAGAAAAAAGAAACCCCCTTCTATTTTTATATCCGAAGCTCTCTTGATCGGATAAAATCACGTTTTGATAAGATTTAATTGGTCTCTCGTTGCTACCAAATGTTAAGGTAATATCACCAACAACAAGCCCAACAAAATTATGCTAATTGTTAAAACAATATAGTTGACTACGACAGCTTCTTGACGACAACAATATTCTTGTGAATTTTACGATTTAGAAAAAAAAAAAAAACGTTGTGTCTATAGAAGGTTAAATTTGGTGTGGGATTTGGTGAAAAAGATTTGAACACCAACTTTTTCCTAATCTAGTAATTAATTAAATGCCACGGGTTTAGAGTTTTGAATCAACACCTGCAAGTAAAGCCCTTCTACCATATTTGTTATTCTTATTAAACTGGTTTCCATTACCTGAAAAGACAGCTAGGTTGCAATATCACTTGAGAAAATCTCAATTATGTACATGTAACCACAAAACTGAACTGAATAATAAACCTTGATGATGGAGACTTTAAAAGATATATATATAAAAACAAAATAAATAAAAAGTATAAATAATAATACCCCAAACAAATAAAAAGTTTTTCTCGATTTCTCTCTGTGTGTATTGTATAATTTGTTATATTCCTTTTCTTTTTTTTAAAAAAAAAGAAACAAAAATAAAAAATTTGGGAAAAAAGTTAAACAAAAATCTATATATAAATAAATTCGTCCTCCCTACCTTCCTTGCTCTGTTACTGTATTCTGTACTAAAACGATCTTAATGTCCAATAGTTAATGTATGATCTCTGTCATAAATACCACGGTTTCTAACATATGGATCCAATTGAATATAGTTGCTAGAAAGGGCAATATTCAAATCAATTTTATCCTTCAAATATCTATCAGAAACTTGGGGATTAGTAGATTCAATCCATTTTCTGGTGGTTTCCAAAAATCTAACGCATAGTTCATCTCTTTCTCTTTTCAATCTAGCATATTCAGCATCCTTTTGTTTTGGAGGAAATTCATGTTGTGGTTCTGGAATTGGATAATAACCTCTAGTAGTATCTTCACCACCCAAATAATCAGGAATTAAAGTAGGATCAATAAATTTCGACAATTCTTTGGCATCTTTAGTAAAATGAATCTTGGAAGCAACTACTGGATCTAACCAATTCTTAATAATATTCCACACAGTAGAAAAGATCCAAGGTGCATTATGAATCAAAATAAACCCTAAAGTTTCTGGATAATGAGCTTCAAAAACATCAGCCAAAAATTTGATAGTAGCATAATCAGCATTTTTCAAAGAAAATCCCGTCAAATCAAAAACAATGGTACAAGTGTCAACCGATTCACTAACTTCTCTAAGAAACAATCTCGTCCATTCAATAGTGACAACAGCATATCTTTGATTTTGTTCCAATGGAGAATCAGCAGTTAAATGCTTTTTAGCTTGGAACATAAAGATTGGATTATTATTCTTATCTCTACCTTTAATCCAAGATTTTTCGGTAGTGAAATTCTTGACAAACCCTTTGTTGGTTCCATTAAGATAAGATGGACCATCGGCTTCCATAGCCCAATCATCAGCAGGAAAATCGTTAGATCTCCAATGTAATGATTTAGAAAGCATTTCAATGGCCTTCTCGGTATCCCATTTTCTTGCTCTAACAAATCTCAACACAAGATTATCTACCAAATCAGTACGTGGGACTTTCAAAATGGCACGATGTTGCTCTTTAGCATTATATTGACTAAGGGAATTGAGTGGTGTCTGACCAGCATTTACATGAATAGGAAAGTTGATTGTAGCTTGATGACGACTAATGCCATTACCACCACGAGGTTGCTGATAATATTGTTGTTGCTGTTGCTGTTGTTGTTGTTGTTGCTGGAACTTGTTAGGATGACCAATTCTACCACCATAATTACCATTTATTTTGTTATTATTGCCATTCTTAAATATAGTAGCTGGAGTAAAGTCATAATCAGTAATAGTGGTTTCAGCAGTAACAAAAGTTTCCAAAGAATTAACAGAAGCAGTATCATTGTCATAATAAGCACCACCATTGACATTGCCATTATTGTAATTGACACCACCACCATTAGAAAATCCACCAGCACCAACAATATTATCGAAACTTGGATCATAATCGTCAGAATACTCATAACTGGATTTGTGGTGATGAGCATAAATAGCATAATATTCATCACTAGATACATCTACTGGAACATATCTTTCTGAAGAAGATTGGGTTTGAATTTGTATCATTCTTTTGGAGTTGGCTGGTGGAGAACCTTGGGCAGTACCAGTACCACCGTTATTCAAAGCCGAAGCAGTGGATTTTTTCGATCCAAAAAGGCCTCTTTTCTTTTTAGAAGCATTACTTTGTGTTGAGTTGATGGAACCCCTAGTATTGGTTTTGGATAATCCAGCTGTTGGGATAGCTTGTGATTCATCGAAATTAGCAGTTGAAGTGGAGGCAACAAAACATTGTTTGTAAGCCAAATCAGAATCAGCAATATCAACAGGATAGCCGTAATACTTTAAAAAGTAGGCCCAAACTTGTTTTAAAACAATTTCTTGGTCACCGTTAAGTGTTTGTATTCTTTGTAAACGGTATCTTACGTTGTCAGATGCCATGGTTGTTGTGGTGTTTAGGGGGATAAATTGAAATCTATATTAGATATGGCGTGTTGCAAGATTGGAAAAATTGGAAAAAAAAAAATAGAATCTAATTGTAAATGTGGAACTAAACTCTTATAGTTAGTTGTTAATGTCTTCTATAGCTAATGATTTTTGCTTTCTATCAAATAGTTAGATATACCTCAAGAATGAACAACGATTGAAGTTAATGAAAAAGGTGGATAGAATGAACAAATTATGTATGCGATCGTTCAGATTCTCACTAAGAAAAAGCAAAAGCAAAAGCAAAAGAAAAAAAAATAAAAATCGTGCGTGGTGCGTCTAATGCGTGTACTTCTTTTTGGTTTGTTGTTTGTTGGGGGCCAAATTGTTCTGCGTTGCCTTTTTTCTTTTTTTGCAAGATTTATCTATCTTTCTTTTTAGTGTTGTAAAACTTGTCTTTTCTTTTTAATCGAATTGAAATAATTGGGAATGTTCAAGGTATTAAGTAATATGAATCCAAGAACAACTGTTTAATCAATAAAAAAAAAAAGTAAATGTATCAAGCTCCTATTTCAATCACAAGGAAATTTGTAGATCTGGCAATGAATTTTTTGCGATATTGAAAAGTACAAGAAAAATTTCAGTAAAAAATGAAACCAAAAGGAAAAAGTGTGAAAACTTTATGGGAAAGATTTATAATCAAAATTGAACAAGTAAACTTGGTATGGGTTATAGATATCAAATCAAAATCTGGAATAAACTTGAAATGAAAATCAATTTTATTATATATATAATATAAATTGGGGATTAGGAGGATCAAGGGGGGGGGGATGGAGTTATGGGTTGATGTGATTCCTATTTAATGGAGGAGAAAAGGGGGATACGAGAAAAAGATTAAAATCTGAAATGAAATAAAATAAAACTAAATTAAAAAAGAGAAAGGAAGAAGGAGGAAATTGGAATGAATATATATATGAATTACAAAATAAGTTACAATCACAATGGGGGGGAGGAGGGACTTTTGAACTTATCACATTCGTTTATATTTTAAAATTAGATTTATGTTCAGCTTATTAACTCCAAATCTAAAACTAACAAACCAAAAACACAACTTAACAAGCAATTTCAAGAAATTCCTTTTCCCACACTCTTAAAATTACTTTTTTTTTTTTTTTTCTTTTTTGGCTTTTAATTTCAATTGATTTATTAACTCTAAACTTGTTCAAGAAGTAGAATAGATTGGGTATAATACTGTTGACTACTGAACAATAGTGTTGAAAGAAACAAACTATTTACCTAATACAGCAAAATCTATTTTCTTGATTCACAAACTCATATTAAGTTTATATGCAGTCAAATATTAATGCTGAGTTTTGTTTCTCCACATTTCAAAGTAAATCCACACCCTCTAAAATTAATTAACTTTCAATTAATTCTATCAACCATGAATCCCACCTACCAATATTTATAGCAATCACGGCATTTATTCAATAACTTTTGATTGATTGCTAAAGATATTTATAAAACGTTCTTTCTTTTGGTTTCTTATTTAGAAGGGTTCGTATTTAAACGTTATCTTATCTTTGTTTAAGGTTGTAGTTATAATTTCTAACCATTCTCTGAGGCGATGTAATCAGTTCTACCATATTCTGGTGTTCGGTGTTTACTTGTTGCTGGTTCTACCACTACTTAAAACGTTTCATGTTTGGGTAGCATTTTTTTGCCCGTGTACTTTTTGTGCTTCTTGCAATTGCTGTACGAAGCGGAGTTATCAATTCCAACAGTCTAATCAATTCTCCCCCCTCATTCCATCTTACACCAAAAATAAATACTGATGTCATACCTCCCCATATATTTTGTCGCTATCTTAACACACATCTTTCCAGCCTCTTCTTGATCATATCAATGTATGTGAACAAATGACCTTTGAAATTGTTTCATTCGTATTATAGTGCTGGGTATCTGTCAGGGTTGCATTGAAGTTTTGTTGGTGGAATGTATAGGTTTCTTTCTACTTTTCAGCTCTCCCCTCCTAACGGTTTAGGTCCGCTTTGATTTTCCCCCACTTTTTAGAAAAATAAACAGCAAAACAAACACCATTTAGTATTATTTTTTTACAGTTTTTGTCCAATTAGTATCTCAATTTCCACGTTGTGATGGGATTAGCACTGCATTGTACCCAACATTTTCTTTTTTAGGCAAGATATATAGATTTGTTGAAAAATAAAAAGTACAATCTGAACAAATTGTATCCTTTGTTTTTGCAGGCTATTCTGTCCTGGTCAAGCTCTCCCTATTTGGAAATTATTACGAGAGTGAAAAATTATTGTTTGTCCGAGGTGTGTCAATAACTTAAGACGATTTGTTAACTCCTGTGTTTACATATGATTACAAACAGAAAAGAAAGAAGATGCTGAATTGACATATAATAGGTAGATATTATTTCAAATTTAGTGTCCTGTCTTCTATACATATATATGATCAAGAATTAGAGAAAAGAGAAGCGTTAAGTAGTCCAACTAGTTCTATTCAATTACAGTAATCCATAAATTAATGACTACTCCTGTTGCTTGGTATTGAGATTCTTGTTTTTTTCTTTTCAGTTGCTCTTGAGATTCTGTTGGTTGGGTGGAGTTGTTGTTGGGTTTGTCAATCTTTGTAAAAAAAAAAAAAAAGACCAAACAGAGCAATATAGCAAACGACCATGTGACTTTGATTTTGTGGACACACTTCCCCACCTCCACAAATTTAGAAGATACTTACAGTACACTTCAAAAACTTTCTTTACTATTATTACTTTTGTTGATTTATACTCGACATTTATACACGAAAACTAATTATATAATTAACTACCTTCTTCTTGATCTAGGTTGAAGAATTCTACGAGGATTAGGAACTGGTGTCACCACTGGCATGTTCATACCACCGGGGGCAGCAACAGGAGGAGCAGGAGTACCAGTAGCTCCAGGCATACTAGGGGCACCACCAAATGTAAATGAATTATTATTAGAAGCGCCACCAAATAGCCCTGGTTGTTGTCCAGGTTGTCCAGGTTGTCCGAAAACATTATTAGGTGCACCCACCCCACCACTACTAAAAGGCGTAGATGTACCACTTCTATTCTGTTGACCAAATAGACTAGCTGGATCAGGAGTCGATTCTTTACTACCAGCGAAATTAAACAGTGGAGGTTTAGTACCAGCTGCACCAAACCCACCAGGAGCAACAGTAGGAGCTGACCCACCAAAGTTGAATGCAGGTGTTGTTGGTCGGCTTCCAAATACATTTGTCGTTGGAACACCAGCACCAGTACTAGCACCGCCAAAGACATTACTTGTAGCTGGTGTAGAAGTAGAGCTTGGGTTATTCATTCCACCAAACGCATTAGTACTTGGTGTTGTGCCAGTCTTATTACCAAATATTCCACTGGTATTACTATTTTGATTAAATGCATTATTTGTACTTTGACCAAACGGACTCTTACCACCGAATATCCCACCAGATGAACTGGGTGGTTGTGAAGGTTGTCCAAACCCTCCAAACACAGATGTAGTTGGAGGTTGGGATGCAGCACCAAAATTGAATATTGATGGCGGTTTATTACTGACAGTTTGTGATGGTGGAGTCACTCCCGCGGCAAATTTGAAACCACTACCGGTCAGAGATTTAGCAGCATCAGCGCCTGTTGAAGAAGTGGCTGGAGAATCTGGTTTCTTAGCACTAAAAGAAAATGCTGACGTTGTAAGAGGTGCAGCAGATGTAGATTGTGTAACAGCTGGTGAACTCGACGTTTCCTTCTTCTCTTTATCATCAGTGGTTCCAATACCACCCAAACTAAATGCCGGTTTTGAAGTACTGCTGCCATTGGCACTTGGAAATGAGAATGGAGTGGACGGTTTATCTGTTGATGGTGTTACAAAATTAAATTTCTTGGTTGCTGACTCTTCGGCTTTCTTTTCATCTGATTCTGTGCTTGCTTTATTAGTAATACCAAACTTAAACGGGGTCGTTGTTGTACTTGTTGTTGTTGCAGTTGTGGCTGAAGCAGCATCACTATTTGTTTCTCCCTTAGATTCAACACTACTTTCAGTAGCCTTAGGAGGTGCCCCAAAAATAAACCCTGTACTGGCAGGTTTTGTTGTTGATGTCAATTTGTCTTCTTCCTTAGAATCACTAGTAGCTTTATCATCTTTTTGTCCAAATGTGAAAGGAGTTGTAGTGCCACTTTTAGATTTGCCACCAAACAATGAAGTGGTCTCCTGAGGTTTAGCTTCATCTTTAGTGGTATCAGGTTTATCAAACGCAAAAGGTGTACTTGAAGGAGTAGCATCTTTCTTCTCACTACCGTTCGACGAAATTGGTGTAGTCGTTGTATTGTTAGATCCAAAGGAAAATAATGGTTTAGATGTGGTTGAAGACTCAGCTTTGTCAGTAGCCTTGAAGGTATTACCAAATAGACTTGGCTTAGAATCTGCTGTTGTTTGCTTTTCGGCAGAATCCAAAGACTTGCCAAAGGTAAAACTTGGCTTGTTTGAAGAAGGTGGTGCACCGAATGTAAATTTTGGTTTTTCGGAATTAGATTCAGGTTCAGTTGAAGATTTGCCAAATAAAGGTTTTGTCGTCGAAGTTGCATCCTTTGCATCATTAGACTTCGAGTTAGTTATACTAAACAACGAAGGTGTTGTTGAACCATTTTCCTTATTACCAAAAAGTGAAGGTGTTGCTGGTTTTGAAGTATTTGTAGACCCAAACAGGAAGGATGGTACTGAGGATGGTACTGAAGGTTTGTCCTCCTTTTCAGAATCAGAAAAGTTTCTTTTCTTTTTAGGAGCTTCTTCTGATGATACATGTTTGGAACCAAATAAACCAGTTTTTGCACTTTGATTTGGTTCTGTACTTTTCACACTTTCTGGGACAGTTTCTTTGGCCAATTTGGATTTTGCCAATAATTCTTGGTTTTGTTTCCGATCATTAATAATACTCTCAAAATCATTTTTCTTGATATCAAACTTGAACCCAGATGATGGACCAGTAGTTGGTTTATTTAGTTTAGAATTTTCCACAACATCTGGTTCTTTTAGTTTTATTATATCAGCTATAGAACTCGAACTGGTTTTTTCCAAATATTCTGGATCTAGTGTTAATTTTGCATTATTGTTCAACCCAAAGGTTTCACGATCACGACCAGTTTTATTACCAAAAGTTTTGAAACTTGGTTCCTCATCTTCACGAGGTATTATTTGTGTCATTGATTTGTCTTGTGTTTTTGGGTGAGAATTGAATTTTGGTTTAGTGATGCTTCCTAAAGCACCATTAAAAGATGATGTTGAGGAAACTGGTTTCTCTTCGTTAACATCATACAAAAACTCTTTCATGGCAAATCCTTTTCTTTTCGGTTTTTTCTTAGGTCGAGATATTTCACTTCTATCAAATGACGATGGTGGTGATCTTTTTTTGAAATTCAATTTCGTCAGCAAATAATTAAAATCATGTGTTTGAGTTGAAATTTCCACTTTATTGGTTCCTGGAATTCGCTTACTAGTAGTTTCATTAGGATTGATCATATACTTTATCCGCTTCTGTAAGGATTCCGATAATTCAATAGATCGCTTCAACTGTAACAATTGATATCTTTCACGAGGATCTAAATTGATAAATGGAGGACGCACAAGATTTCCATCCTCATCTTGATACAATGATCCGAATTCTTTCTGCACTACTAATGCCCCTTCATTATACACAACACTACTTCCATCACTAACTTTGTCGTCATAATCATCATCTTCATTTTCATTAAACCTTGTTGCACCGGTAATAATATCGGAATTGGGTGCAGTTGGTAAATTCACAAATGGTGAGACATCACGACTCATTGAGAAATCTTCAACGTCACTAGTTCCAATTGATCTACTATAATTGTCTTTTGTTGTCACTCGAACTTCTAAATCATTATTTAATTCCTCTTCACTGGTTTTCAAATCGTTACATATAATCAGATAAGATCTTAACTTATTCTGTGGTAATGATGACGAGTTAAAAACTGATGATCGTGGTATTCCTGATGCTGGAGGGTGTCCTTGAATGGACAAACGTTTTCTTTTATCTGATGATTCAAAATTTGTTAACAATGGTCCATCTAAATCTATATCGTTATCAATTCGCTCAGGTTTTCTTCCACGTGGAGAATATGTTGAAGATTGATTGAATATAGAAGAAGCATTTGCCGTTGCAGTAGTTGAAGGTTTGAGTTTCAAAGAACCATTGGATAATTTATTCGATGATTCAGTTGGGTTTTGATTAAAAGATGTCTCGGTATTAGGACTTAATGATCTTCTTCTATCTGGCATTGATTGTTTTTTGGTATTTCTATTACTTCTTGTGGTACAAGTGATGGATTGAAGATGCGAATAGATGAGATTGATTGATTGATGGTGGTGATGAAGATGATGATCTCTTTCGATGTTTTTTTTTTTTTTTTTTTTTTTTTTGCTTCCTAGTAAAATTGAGCAACAAGAATATTGCTATTGAAAAGTAGTGTAGGATGGTCAAGTTCAATTTTTTTTTTTTTTCATAGAGATCTTTTTACACCACCCAGAAGTTAGATCTTGGATCAACCACTTTGTAATATAAACCCCCAGTCCGTATTTCTCCGGTTTGGAATGATAAAACACGTTGAAACCATCCACCGGGTACGGTATTCAACGGCAACTGTTGCTAAAAAAATTCAATTTTCTAAATTGGATGAAAAATGGAGAGCAAAATGGAAATCACAATCACCCACTGGTTCACTACATCCAACAAAACATCTAATACCAGAAACAAATGAAAAATTTTACTCATTAGCAATGTTCCCATATCCTTCTGGTGTACTACATATTGGTCATCTTCGAGTATATACCATCAGTGATGTGGTGGCACGATATAAACGATCCAAAGGATTCAATGTAATCCATCCTATGGGATGGGATGCCTTTGGATTGCCTGCAGAAAATGCTGCTGTAGAAAGAAATATTAATCCTTCGGAATGGACTGAGACAAATATTGCCAAAATGAAAAACCAAATGGAAACTTTTTTGGCCGATTTTGATTGGCAACGTGAAGTTAATACTAGTTCACCAGAGTACTATAAATGGACACAAAAAATATTCTTGATGTTGTTTGAACGAGGATTGGCTTATAGGAAAGCCGCAGAAATAAATTGGGATCCTGTTGATAATACAGTGCTTGCTAATGAACAAGTAGATGCTGAAGGAAGATCATGGAGAAGTGGAGCCATTGTTGAAAAAAGAAATTTGGAACAATGGTTTATTGGAATAACCAAATATGCCAAAGAATTAAATTATGATTTGAAAAATTTGCCCGATTGGCCAGAAAAAGTTAAAATAATGCAAAAGAATTGGATTGGTGAATCGAATGGGGTCGAAATTAATATTCCAGTGAACTTCCCTGGGTTAGAACATGTAACAGTATTCACTTCTCGTCCAGATACATTATTTAGTATGCAATTTGTAGCATTGGCATTGACTCATCCCATTGTGGAAGCAGCATCAAGGGAAGATCAAGAATTAGCGGCATTCGTTGAGTCTGCAAAATTAATTGATGATCCAACATCGAAAGCAGGCTATATGTTGAAAAATATAAAGGCATCTATTCCAATTGACGTCAATAACAAAATTAAGAAAACCTATGATATTCCAGTTTATGCTGCGCCATATGTATTAGGAAACTATGGTCATGGGGCAGTTATGGGTTGTCCTGGACATGATGAAAGAGATTTTGAATTTTGGAAATTGAATGGATTAAAAGGCGTACCAGCGGTTCAAATTATTGCTCCTAAAAAGCAAAATGCGAAAGACGATTATCCATATACTTTGAAAAAGGGGACATTAGAAGATTCATCAGTATTGCCTCATGGATTGAGTGATATTGGAGAATACAAGGGTAAAACAATTGAAAAAGCTACCCAAATGATCACTGATTGTTTAAAGTCACATTCTTTAGGTAATTATACTACACAATTTAAAATAAGAGATTGGCTTATTAGTAGACAAAGATACTGGGGTGCGCCAATTCCAATTGTTCATTGTCAAGATTGTGGGCCTGTGGCTGTTCCAGATAAAGATTTACCAGTTGTATTGCCCGATGTTAAGGGGAAACATTTTGGCAAGGGGAACCCATTAGGAAATATTGAAGAATTTGTAAATTGTAAATGTCCTTCTTGTGGTAAAGATGCTAAAAGAGAAACTGATACTATGGATACGTTTATGGATTCGTCATGGTACTTTTTCCGATACTTGGATTCAAAGAATGAAAATTTACCTATTGGAACTGAGACTAGTAAACAAATGCCTGTGGATTTATATGTTGGAGGTGTTGAACACGCAATTTTGCATTTATTGTATTCTAGATTTATTGCTAAATTCCTTAGCGATTGTGGATTATGGGATGGTGAACCTCATCATAAGGAACCTTTCAAGAAACTAGTTACTCAAGGAATGGTTCATGGTAAAACATTTAGTGATACTGTAACCGGGAAATTCTTAATACCTGAGGAACTTGATTTCACTGATCCAACTAACCCAGTTATCAAAGCTACTGGTAAGGCTCCTGTAGTTACTTTTGAAAAAATGTCAAAATCTAAGCATAATGGTGCTGATCCTGGTGAATTTATTGAAAAATATGGTGCTGATGTAATTAGAGCCCATTTACTTTTCCTGGCCCCAGTTTCTGATACTCTCAACTGGCAAGAAGAGCAAATTTCCGGTACAGATAGATGGTTGAGACGCGTGATTCAATTGGGTGATTCTATAACTGAAATACCAAAAAATCAATTCAAAACTGAAAGTTCAGGCTCACTGCAGACTTTCCAAAATGTTAACTTAAACAAAGTACGTTATGATACTATTGAATTTAATAGTCAAGAACTTGAACTTTATAATTCTGTCCAAGGATACGTTCAATCAATTGCATCCTCCATTGAAGTTAAGTTTTCACTCAATACCATTGTGTCCGATTTGATGAAAATGACAAATACCATAAGTGAGGCCATTAAAGACACCAAGACTTACAACCAAGATTTGATTTTCGATAGCTATCAAAAATTATTGATTTGCACGTCTTCTGTTACTCCTGCCACTGCTGAAGAATGTTGGGAAAGATTTGCTCTCAATCAAGGCAAACCAGCACCAAATTCAATTTTCCTTGAACAATATCCAACTGATACCCCCATTGAATCTAACTTGACTATGTATAATATATTTATCAATGGTAAACATAGAGGAACAATGGAAGCCCCAAAATCATTTGCTAAAGAATCCGAGTCTGAAATTGTTAAACAAATCTCAGGCATTGAGAAATTCAATGATCTCATTGTTGGACCTGTAAAGAAAGTAATTGCAAAACCTAGTATCATCAGTATAGTTTTCAAATAGAAGATGAGGGACTAGATAGATCACTTACTTGTATATAAATCGTAACTTCCACATCAATTAAATTTTTGTATATATATACACATATCTATATTCTATTTACAAGCATGTAAGAGTATTAATATCCACGTTTCATAACGTAAGTTTTGAAATCCTGTCTTTTTATTTTCCCATGATGTTTGACTTGAGTCACTTGTGCCACTTTTCTTACTGCTTCAGCCAATTCTAAACTTCCAAGTTTCATAGCGGCATTATTAAGAACACCTAATTCACGCCAACTCCATGGGAAACGATCAATTGACAGTAATACAACTGCATAAGCATCTTCTAATAAATTCATATTTGTCCAACATTCCACCAAATATCCAGCAAATTGGAAATCATCTTGATGTTGTTGCTTTGGTGACAATGATTTAAAACTATTGGATTTTCTAAATTGTCCTCTTTCATGAAGTATTTCCTGTGCAAATCCATAGTTTTTAAATTTTCCAGCTGCTTTAATAGCAAGATTGTAAAGGTATGAATCACGTGGTGCCTTAAATTGATTATCGTTTATATTTTGCTGGAGTTGGTTAAGAATTGGTGATCTTATCACACTAGTATTACTCAGGGTGTTTTGTTGTTCAGTGGCGGTTACCGTCTCAGTTGGCTCATCTTGCTGTGGCTCGATAATTTCGATTTCTCTAACTTTTGGTATACCATCTTTATTCAAATATGATGCACTGTTGAATCGGTTTTTGAATTCAGTAAAATCATCAAGTTCAAGAGCAATAGATACATATGAGGCAACCAATGTTTGTTGTCTTAAAAATGATGGATTGTTCATAACTGTATGGGCCCAAATAGCACTTGATTCAGCTAACACAAATTTTGAGTCTGGAATATGGGAAGATGGTAAAAATGGGAATCCATGTATAGGTTTACTAAAATCAACATCTTGTAAAATATTCTCTCTAAACAATTGACCTTTATGATTTAATAATATCAAATATCTTTCCTTTCTTTTATGTGGTGGAACATATTTGGAATAAGATAAAATCAAGTATCTAAATGCCCTGACTGTAACTGAGTTTGTTTGAAGCATTTTATAGAAAAGTGCTCTGGTTAATTCAACATCACCATCTCTTGCAGCAATATAAAGCATGTGCTCATATGTTTGTAAATTTGGAACCCAACCATGATCATAAATTTGGAACAAAAAGTTCCATGCCTGAGTTTTAAACTGTTTCAGTCTTGAGCATCCTTTAGCTAATGTCGAAAGTAAATTCTGATTCACATTCATACCTTTGTCTTTGAGTTCGTAATACAAATCCAATGCCTTTTCAATCTCTCGATGCATGATACAGGAAACTATAACATCAGTATAGACTTTTTCATCTGGTTGGGTTTTTTGAGATAAAAATTTCATTGAATCGAAAGTTTCCAATGCCTTTTGGTGATCCTTTTGGTAAAAAATGTATCCTCTGACTATGGATGTATAAATCATTTTCAGTATTTCAATATTTTTCGTTTTCATCAATGCCAAAATTCCATCAATTTTCTCCATATGATTGTTTTTCACTTGTGCAAGTATCATGGTTTCATAATGATCAATTTTCAAATCTGTTTGTTTCGATATTTCTTGAAAATATTTATCAATCAATTGCATTTGTGTATCGGAGATTTTATCCCCTAAAGTTAATGAACGGACAAACATATAGTAGATTGGATGGGGTATACTCATTTCTGCTTTATTGTACATATTCTCAATTATAGGAATCAAACCTTTCAAATTCTTGGGTGGGATTTTCAGAAAAAACTTGGAGATGGTTCGTTTAGATAAACCAGAAAGACCACCAGCTTGGTCTAATTGTGATAGCAATAGCTTCCAATTATTTTCTACTTGTTTTTCGGGTAATTTGCTATTACTGCTTTTCTCTGGCACTAAAAGTTCGGATAATAATCCTAAACGTTCTTTGATTTCATCGGGGATATCTAACCCAGGGGGTGGTGGTGGTGGGGCTACTTCCACTGACAGTTTTTTAGTTCCGGAAATTTGTCCAAAAATATCATCAGTGGCTTCTTCTATATCTATGGGAGGTAATTGGGAGGTATCTGGTTTTTCAGCTGACGTTAATGAATCGTTTTCTTGTTCTGGTTTTAAATGTTGGGCGATGACTTTAGTGAAACTTCGAAGATCTTTCAATTCTTTTTTAATCTGAGTAGGTAGTTTTTCTGAAACTCCAACAGTTCTTGATGTTTGATTCCGATCGGTTATTCTAGATTGTTTGATATCTCCACCTTCCTTATTTGATGATCTGGGTTTTAATGGAGGTATTCTTCTCTTTCGCTTATTGGTAAGACTGTTGCTTGGCACAAATAAAGACCGTTTAAATACTAGACTCGGTACATTATTGCCTCTTATTAGTCGTATCATATTTTTCCCTCCCTAATTTGGTGTAGTATCTAATATGGGTTCAATAACATCTATAACTAATAATTGAAAATGAAAAATAAGCTAAAAAAAAAAAAAAATTTTTTAGTGTATTGTGATGTGATTATGTAAGCGATGTTATAATATGTTGCTTTTTTTTTTTGGGCTTAAGGACACACACACAGCTAAAACAGCCAACAAGAAGAAAAAATTTGTTCTCCAACTTGTCTTGATTCTATTTAATAATTATCAAACTATCCTTCCTCTTTCCAATACAACATCAACTATTCTTAATAGTAATATCACAACTTTGTTTAATATCTTTCGTTAAATCTTTAAACAATTATTTAATCTTTATATGGATTATTCAAATTCCTTCTAATCTTTTTTTTTATTTCTTTTTTTTTTTTTTTCATTCTTAATTCTTTAATGTCCCATTCAAATAATAATATCAATTTAAAAGTGCCTGGTAACAGTTTATCAGGGTCAAATATCAATCATGGTTCATCGTCATCAGATCGTCATAACAATAGACACAGATCAGTATCAGCTGCAAGTTTAAATCCAACCACAGGAACGTTAATAACTGGTGAAATGAATCAAACCGATCCTTCAACTAATATCACCCCAGATATAGGTGGTACTTCTGGAGTTGGTGGTGATATTCCCCCAGATATGGCAATATTATTACAAAAATTAGATGAAGATTTTTTAGTGAATAAAGTGATTGATCAATGGACGTTTATTAATAGAAGAGAAGAAATTATGCAATCAATCAATCGATTGCACCAGATGCAAAATGAAGATTTGCTCAATTTGGATCCATCTAAATTACAAATGCCTTTAAATCCACGAATGTCGACTGGAGATTTCCTGAAAATTAGCCCCGATAATTTGATTGATATATTAGCATATAGAGCAAACATATACAAGACGGAATTAGCATTTATAGTACTTGATGCAAGAGGTAAAGAAGTTAGTTCTATTAGTTGGGAGAAATTATATTTGAAAGCAGTCAAAGTTGCATATGAGATCCAACATAAATTGACCATGAAAAATAGTGATAGTGTTGTTTTGTTATATAAAGATGGAGAAGTTACTGAATTTGTGGTGGCCCTTTTCGGTTGTTTTATGGCAGGAGTTACAGCTATTCCAATCCATCAAGACATTTCCCTAACTGAAGTTTTGAATATCATCAATTTAACATCAACGAAATTATTACTTTATTCTGAAACAGTGGCCAAAGAACTAGATCGGTTGAGTGCCCAGAATCTGAGAATCAATTGGCCATCAAAACTATTACGTTGGCGAACAACAGATTTGGGATCCGCTAGAAAATCCGAAGTGTCGCATTGGAATGCCAAACAACAAAAATTAAAGAAAGATAATAAAACTTCTAGCGAACAGAATACCAATTTGGCCTATGTTGAGTTTTCACGATCCCCCGTGGGTGAGTTGAGAGGAATTGCCTTAAGTCATCGAACTATTTTCCATCAAATGCATTGTCTTGATTCAGCTCTTCTGTCATTGCCTAATTCTGGTGGTGGTCTCCAGAGAAGTTACAAGCAATATCGTGCTGATAAAAAAGTGGTATTGGCTACTTTGGATATTCGGTTTTCCATTGGTATAATATTGGGGGTTTTATTCACAGTATATTCTGGTAATGTACATATATGGGCGCCACAGAAAGTTATGGAAATCCAAGGTTTATATGCTAATTTGATTTCTAAATGGAGGGCTTCTTTGTTATTAGCCGATTATTTTGGGTTGAAACGAGTTACTTATGATTATCAACAATCACCCAGTGCCACAAGATATTTTTCCAAAACCCAAAGAGTGGATTTATCATCGGTGAAATGGGCTTTGGTCAATGCTCTTACAATAGATGGGGAATTTATGGAAATTTTAGCAGAAAGATATTTGCGTCCCTTGGGGTGTCAACACCCAGAAAATGCCATTATTCCAATGTTAACTTTGAGTGAATATGGTGGTATGGTTATTTCTCTTAGAGATTGGATTGGTGGTAAAGAAAAATTGGGTATAAGCATTACAGATGATGATTCAAATGATTTATCTTCAGTTTTAATTGATAAAGAAGCTCTATCAAGAAATATTGTTAAAATAGTTGAAATCAATCCTTCAGCTAATGATGACATTGGTCATGATCTTTTGCGTGTAGATGCATTTGGATACCCCTTACCAGATGCAACGTTGGCAGTGGTAAACCCGGAACTGTCAGTTCTTGCCAATAAAGACGAATTAGGAGAAATCTGGATTGATAGTCCATGTCTTTCTGGGGGGTTTTATGGTTTACGTAAGGAATCAAAACTGATTTTCCATGCCAAATGTCGTGGACCAAATGGACAATTGGATATGGATTTTTTAAGAACAGGTTTGTTAGGTTTTACTTTTAATGGGAAAGTTTATGTTCTTGGTTTGTATGAAGATAGAATCAGACAAAGAGTGAGTTGGATTGATCAAGCATTGTACCAAAAACTACATCGTGAGCTAGTTATAGGTAGTGGTTCCAGGTATCATTATTCTTCTCATTTACTTGCAACGTTAGCTTCAGAAGTGAAACAAATTTATGATTGTACAATTTTCGATATTTTCATTGGTAATGAATATTTACCAGTAGCTATTGTTGAAGCTGAAGTTATTCGGAAACAAGTTGCTGACGAAACTGCTGGGGCTGAAGGAGGAAATGCCAAGGCAAATGAATCTGTACATGTTAGTGGAGTGCCACTTAATGAACCAGTTTTGAATGCTATTGCTCAAAAATGTTTTGACACATTATACAAAAGACATTTCTTGCGATTATATTGTGTGGTAGTTGTTGATTGTGATACACTACCCAAATTATTAAGAAGTGGTGGTAGAGAAATTGCCAATATGTTGTGTAAAAAGAAATTTCTTGAAGGTTCATTGAGAGCTGATTTTGTTAAATTTTTCATTAGAAAATCCATTAGTATGATCCCACATGGTGAAGATGTAATTGCAGGGATTTGGTCTCCTTATGTTTCTGAATTGAGATCTAAAGCACTTGCCAATTTCCCGGATCAATATTCTACCATTGATTATCGGGAAAAATCAATTGACGATAAGACTGGTGCCCCGTTGACTGATTTCAAAACCATTATTGATATTTTAAAATTTAGAGTGGCTAAATCTGGTGATTCTATTGCATTTCAAAATGTTGACAACAATTCTAAAAGTAAACCATTGACTTGGAAAAAATTAGAAAGTCGTGCTTATGCCGTATGTCAATATTTAATTGAAAAAGCCAACATTAAAGCGGGACAATATGTCATATTAATGTATTCATTATCAGAAGAATTTGTTATTGCTGTATATGCATGTTTAATGTGTGGAATCATTGCTGTTCCTATGTTACCATTTG
This sequence comes from Candida dubliniensis CD36, assembly GCF_000026945.1. Taxonomy (NCBI): domain Eukaryota; kingdom Fungi; phylum Ascomycota; class Pichiomycetes; order Serinales; family Debaryomycetaceae; genus Candida; species Candida dubliniensis. The sequence continues at coordinate 667,756 of NC_012865.1, forward strand.
ATTCCAACAGAATTGGTGAAGATTTCCCGGCATTTGTTGGTGTCATTAGAGATTTTGATATTTCTGAAATTTTAGTTAATGATGAAGTAGAGAAATTTTTAAAGAATGGGCCTATAGCTGATTCATTAAAGAAAATAACTCATAAACGAGTGAAATCTTTAAAAATTAAAAACACGGTGAAATTAACCAAAGTTTCTAATATGGCATCGTTAAATTCAAAAATTGCTAGTTATCAAGCGGCAGTGAATTTCCGTGATGAAAACACTACTGCTTTAGTTTGGTTAAATTTCACTTCTGATCATTATAGAGTGGGGGCAACTTTAAGTAATAAAAACATTATTGGAGTATGCAAAGTATTCAAAGAAACTTGTAATTTAAGTTCTCAATCAGCAATTATCGGTTGTGTTAGACATACTTCTGGGATTGGGTTTTTACAAGCTTGCTTATTGGGAGTGTTTTTGGGTACAACTACTTATTTAAGTTCACCAGTCAATTATGCTGAGAATCCATTATCATTTTTTTTGTTACTTGCTAGACATAAAGTGAAAGATGTATTTGTTACTGAACAAATGCTTAAATATGCGGCAATTAAATTTACCCCCAAGGGATTCAATTTATCAAATTTGAAAAATATGATGATTAGTACTGAAAATAGAGTAGAAATTGATTTATTAAGAAAAATTGCTAAAGTGTTTCTGTCGACTAAACTTAGTGCTGCATCAATGTCAACTGTTCATAATCATTATTTCAATCCAATGATTTCTACCAGATCATATATGACGGTGGCACCAGTCGATCTTTATTTGGATCCTATTGCTCTTAGACAAGGGTATGTATCCGTAGTGAATCAAGCAGAAGTTCCTAATGCCTTACATATTCAAGATTCAGGAATGGTTCCTGTTTGTACCGAAATTGCCATTGTTAATCCAGAAACAAGAAAAATCTGTAAAGAAGGAGAATTTGGAGAAATTTGGGTATGCTCTGAAGCCAATCTTACTGCTTTCACTAATGGACCAAAGGGACCAGTTGATCATTTTGCTCAAACTCAATTTAGAGGAATTATTGCTGATGGGAATCCTGATGTTACATATTTAAGAACTGGAGATTTAGGATTTTTGCATAATGTTTCAATCACCAAAAATAAAACTGGTGGTGTTACCGGTCCCGGTGCCAGTGGTGAGGTTGATCCAGAAATAACAACTTTCCAACCACTTTTCGTTTTAGGTAAAATTGCTGATACGTTTGAAGTTATGGGATTACATCATTTCCCAATTGATATTGAAAATACTATTGAATCGTGTCATTCAGATATTTATCGAAATGGATCATGTATATTCAAATGTGGTGATTATACCATTGTTGTTTGTGAATCTAAACGGACAAAATATTTTGCATCATTGGTACCATTAATTATTAATACTATTTTAAGTAAACATCATTTAGTGATTGATATTGTTGCCTTTATTAAAAAGGGGGAATTCCCGATATCAAGATTAGGTACTAAACAAAGAGCTAGAATAGTTGATGCATGGGTTCAAGGAGTTATTCCTATTAGTGCATCATATGGAGTTAATTATGGGGAAAATAGTATGATTAAATTAATCGAAGAAATTGATATTGTTACTAGAGATGATCCAATTACTGGATTAAAAAATCCGGCATTATCATATTATGATGATAATGATGATCAAAATGGTGATGTTTTCAGTGAAAATAGAGAAACATTAAAACTTAATGATGATGAACATTATGCATCAATTGGACAAAAAGCTGAATTTTCTTTAGGTAATTATAGTAATAGTATAGTTTCCGAAGATTAAGGAAACTTTATTAATAGTATTTATTATAGATAATTTTTATGTTTATGTTTATTTAGCGTCTATTCGTTTTTTTTTTGGTACATTTCATTGATGTTTTCTTTTATCAGCTAAACTTTTCAAAGAATTAAATAATAAATCAGTAATACCATTAAAGTGTTTAATTTCCAAATTTTCAAGTATAGAAATTTTCAATTCATCAAATGATAATGGTAACCAAATTTTTTCGTTATCATTTCTTAATCTTAATAAACTTTCTTTTGATATAGGACCTTCATGTCTAGTATTTATACTATCTTTAGTATTATCTTCAATATCCCAAATGATTTTTGTCACTATATAAGAAAAAGCTGGATTATAAAACAATTCACCAATTGATGAAGGTGAAGATAAATAAGAACAATCAAAAGTATGTAATGAAGTTAATTTAGTTATAAAATTAGGATGGAAAAAAAACCCTTTATTTGAAGTATTATTACCATCATCAATATTTAAAAATCGTTGTTTCCATAAGAAATTAATTGTATCCATAATATAAGAATTTTGTAAATTTCGATAATTGATTGAATCTTGATAATTATGAGTTTTACAATTAAATATATGTTGAGTAATATTTGATACCACAATTGGGTCACAACTTAATAAACATGAATAAGTTAATGATCTGGGGATAATTATTGTTTTAGAATTCAATTGTTGGAATAATGAAGGTGATAAATTTATTAAGAATTCAATAATTTGATTCACTAATTGTTCTTGATTATATTTACAATATTTAATAAATTCATATAATTTAGGAAGTAATTGATTAATTCTTGAAATAATGTCATTAAGTTTTTCAAATATTCCTAAATTTAATAAATAAAGAATATTTCCCACATATTCATCACATGATTGGTAATTGAAATTACTATTATCTTGGTATAATCCATTATTTGTATCATAAATTTGTTTTAAAATTAAAGTATGGTGATGTATCATTTGTAATAATCTCTCAAGGTCAACATTATATAGATATTTTATTAATTTATATCGATACTTAAATTGTTGACAAAATTTCATAACCAGAATATTTATATCAAGAATGAAATTTTCAATCAGGGGTAAAATAATAGTACCATCACTAATTTCATATAAATGGGATATTTGTTGTAAAAAAAATTGTAATTCTTTTTCCAGATTGATAAAAGTTGTTAAAATGGCACCTATATATTTATCAACTTTATTAATAAATCGATTATTCCCTGTTTGAAATAATATTGTAAGTAATTTTGCCTCATTATCGTTATCAAATGCATTTCGTACTAATTTATAGGGATTAATTTTATTTATTTGATCTAATATTTCAATATTATGAATTATTGTATCAGGTTTGCTAATAATACTAGTTTTCTGTCTCTTGTTGTTGGTGGTGGTAATATGGGCTAGCTCATCATTATCTTTCCATCGATATACTTGATATAGATTACATTTCAATTTATTCAATAATGGGAAATTTTCTGGAGAATATATTATATAATCCAAATCCGGATTAAAATTTCTAAAATATGCCAATAATTCTTGTAAATAAATATCTAGAGGGAATTTATTATATAAATTCACCACTGATTGTATATGATTTGATTTAAGTATATTGATAGTATGATAAATTTCTTGATTATAAAAAGTAATCAATTGATTATGGTTTGATAACATTGAATTTAATAATATTATTATTAATTGAGATATTGGACCTCTTGAAAATTCATAATCTAATGATTTTATAAGTAATGTTAAAACAATACTACCTGATTTACATAAATTATTTTCGAAAAATTGGAAATAATTAATGATCCATTGAATTAATTTTAATTGTAAAGGAATATTTAATTGTTTAGATTTGAGTTTCCGATCACCTTTAAAATAAACTCGACTAACTCCAATTATACTAATTATTTTGAAAAATATATCAATTGATAAATCATCATTAGGAATTAAACATTGATCAAGTAATTTTGTTTTATCAGTTACTTTTAGGGTGGGTTTAATGATTTTATCAAGAATAATCATAATTAATGGTTCAGATATTCCATTCTTTGTTAAATTTTCAAGTAGATTTAATGTTGTCTCATTTTCAAGACTATCATTATTATCATTTGTCTTGTCTTTATTCAATCTCCCTAATAGGTTTATTATTTCTTCATTAGATGACATTTCTGAATGAATTGGTTAAATGATTATTACTTGTTTTGGGTTTGTTGATACTTTTAATCTTGTTTGTGGTTTTTTTTTTTTGCGGCGATTTCATCATTTGAAGAAAAATAATTTTGACATCACCAAACTTGAACTTAAAAAAAAAAAGCGTTGGGAAGAAATTCTTTAATATTTTTTTTTTTTTTTGCAATTTTCAATTTCTTTAATTCAAAGCAAAAGCAAAAGCAAAAGCAATATGACATCTAAATATCAATTATCAAATGATTTTTATGAAAAATTATCCATCAAATATGATTCTGCTGTTAAAGGAGGACATATTTTATTCAATGGAGATTCAGCAATTAATGAAATTGAAAAAATTGTCATCACTGATGAAAATGATAAAGAAAATACTACTATTGATGTTCAATTGACATTATTAAAATCATTAATTCATCGTCCAGAAATTGGTACTACTACCAAGAATGAAAATGATTTGAATCCATTTCTTAAACCTGAACCAGAATTAACTATTATTGATGATTATAATAATACTAATGAATTTAAAATTGTTTTTAATAAATTCCCAGTAGTTCCTCGACATTTCATGTTAGTTACTAAAGAATTTAAATCACAAAATACTCCATTATCACCAAATGAATTAATGGCTACTTATCAAATATTACAAGCATTAAAGAATCAACCTCCAAATCAAGATCAAGATTGGTTTGCATTTTATAATTGTGGACCAGAAAGTGGAGCATCTCAACCACATAAACACATTCAATTTATGACCTTACCATCACGTGAACAATTCAAACCATATGCTGAAACTCTTTTCCAAGAAGAAAAAGAAGAAGAAGATGATGATGGCGACGACCAAGAACAACAACAACAACAACAAGTAAAGAAATCAGAACCAAAACAAAATAAACATTTACCATTTGCTCATTTTTTTGTCCCCATTACTAATGAAGTAGTTACTGATGAAAGTGAAGAAGAATTGGCACATTTATTTAGTTCAATTTTACAGAAAACATTAACTGAATTAAGAGAAACTAATCAAACCCATATTTCTTATAATTTTATTATGACATTAAATTATATGTTAATGATTCCAAGATCTAAAGGGAAATATGAAAATAAATTAGGAATTAATTCATGTGGATTTCAAGGATTAATTTTATGTAAAAATCAAGAATTATTTGAATTTGTTAAATCAATAGGACCATTAGAAATTTTAAAACAAGTTGGTTTACCTAATAGTAGTAATAAAAGTACTACTGAATATGATTATTAAAAGTTAACTAATAGAGAGTTGGTGTGTGTATGTGTGTGTGTGTATAGAAGTAATGTGAGTAGACTGTACACTATACTTCCATAATAGGAAGTCTACCATTTGTAGCCAATAAAATCCACCAGAAAAATTAATTTGTCATTCTCATTCATTCACTCCAAAAATTTTTTTTTTTTTCATTCAAAATACAAACTGTTCAAACAAACTGTTCAAACTGTTCAAACTGTTTAAACTGTTTAAAATCAATATATTTAGTTAACAAAACACCTCCTCTCCCCCCCCCCTCCTCCCTCCTTCACCTCATCAACCATGGTTCAATCTATCACATCTGTTGTTAAGGCAGCTAATTTTATTTTATCAAGACCAACATTATCAAAAATCATTACTCCACTTGCTAAACAATTCACTGCTTATGCTGGTTATAGAGAAATGGGATTAAAATTTAATGATTTACTTCTTGAAGAAACTCCAATTATGCAAACTGCTATTAAAAGATTACCATCTGAATTAAGTTATTCAAGAAATTTTAGAATTCTTACTGCTCATCAATTAGCTTTATCTCATCAAATTTTACCACCTGAAAAAGCAGTTAAACCTGAAGAAGATGATAATTATTTAATTCCTTATATTTTACAAGCTGAAAAGGAAGCTTTTGAAAAAGCTGAATTAGATAATATTGAAGTTGTTAAAGCATAAAGGAAAAGAGATAAATTTTGATAATACATATTCTTATAAGTTATAAATTTATAAATTTATGAATTTATAATTTGCTTGTTATTGTTTTTTTGTATTTACGTTAAATATATAATAAACAATTTATAAAGTAAACATAAACATAAACATAAACATAAACATAAACAAACAACCACTTATTATTTTTTAGTCTGAATTCTATTAAATATCTCTATTAAAATAACATTATACTTAAACAAATCTAAATATATCACTTTTTTAGTCTACATAAACACATATATATATATATATATATATATATATATGTTTTTGTCCTTATCCCGATTTAACTTGATTGATTCATTCCTAATTTAAATTTTCTTAATTGTTCTAATACCAAAAATGTTACAATTGTATGAGGACCCAATCTAATAAATGAAGGTAACCAACCTCTAAACATAAATCCAATACCTTCATGTTTCACAGCATTTTTTAATATCAGAATTGCATTACCACCACCATTACTAGTAGAAGTTGTTTTACTATTCATGATTCTAGTTTTAACAACATCAGCTGGTGAACAAACTGTTGTGGCCACTAATCCAGCAATTAAAGAAGCACTAAAATGAGTTGATTTTTTTGAAGGATCCAAATGAATTTGATCAACTAATATTGATTTAGCTATATCATAAGTAACAACTTGAGAAGCTGTCATTAATATTCCTCTTATTAAATTAGGAGTTAATCCTCTAAATAATGAATTTATTCCTTCTTGTTGACAAATTTTATAAATACCATCAAAAGCATTACGATAATTTCTTCTTTGATTAATTGGTAATGTTGAATCATTTTGCATTCTAATATTAACTACATCAGAAGGATTACCAATTAATCCTCCTAATGCTCCAGAAATCATTGACATGGGTAATAATATTGCTGTTGATGGTTTTTCCATAATACCATTATTATTATTATCATTGTGAAAGGTTTTTGATTTCATTTCCATATATTGTTCTTTTAAAAATTCATAAACTCCAAATCTAGTAGTTGAATAAGTTGCTTGACGTAATAATGAAGCAGTTAATCCTGAATATATTTTGAAAAAACCTTCTTTAGTAATAATTTGATAAATCATTGATAATAATGATTGACCAGGTTTTGTTGCTGTTTGTAATCGAACTTTAGCTAAATCTAATGGATGAGTTACTAAACATGCTGCCATACTTGCTGCTCCTCCATACCAAAATCTAAAAAAAAAAAAAAAAAAAAATCAATAAAGGAAGATTTCAATTAGGTTAGTAAATAACAATAATTGGGTTTATTATATTAAAGAATGAAATGATACAAGAAGAAATACACATACGGATATTGTATTTTAGTTTGAGGTTTTGACATCTTTGTTAGGTTTATGTTAAGGAAAACCTTGGGGAATGTAGTAGTAATACTTCTGGTTGTGGTAGTGGTTGTGGTGTATTAATACACTCTTTATAAATCTTCGGATGAAAGATTATACATCGCAAAGATTTTCATTATAAATTTTTTTTTTATTTTTTTTATTTCTTTGGGCCCCCCCCTCCGAAGCTGAAATGAAGGCGCGGCGCATTGTATGATTGTTTGATTTCCGGCCTGTTACGGCGCTTACTGTCTCTGTCTCTGCTACCGGAACCAAAAAAAAAATATATATATATATAATGAGAGGACTGGTATTTTTCCGATCTTCTCCGGTTTACGATATACTCCGATGTGATTTAACAATGAACAAACAACCACCATTAGCGTAGCACCCCAGAAGAAGAAAAGAGTGTTTATATCAATCCAAATGGTTGTTGTAACTACAAGAAAGAGATAGATATATATAACTAATATTAAATAATAAACTGATTGAAACGGTTCATAATACGTAAAAATAAAGGGGCGAGGGGGCGTGCCTGTTTCTTTTTTTTTTTTTCAATTAATTTTCAAAGGTTATTTGGGTGCAAATATTTTTTTTTTTTCTTCTTTTCTTTCCCAACCCAACATAAACATAAACATTACATAACATAACTATTATTATTGTTGATATCAATTTATAGCAAATTTACGTTATACCCTAGTTATTATTATTATTATTGATTCTTATTATTGATTCTTATATTTTTGCCTCATTTTGTCGATAGGATATTTAATTCTTGATATCACTGATAAACCATTGAATTAGAAATAAACTTTGTTACTTTTTAACCTATAATAATAATAATAATACCAATACTAATAATAATACTAATAATAATGGGTATTGGCCAATAGAACATACAATAATGAAAGATCAAAAATAAAAGACCCCCCCCCGATGAAAGAGCAGAATAAACAAAACCTCTCCATCATTTTATTACTGTTATTGTTGTTGTTATTAATACATAATAAATAATAGATTTAATCTTTAATCTTTAATTGTCTATTTTTTTCTTTTTTTTTTGGATAAGATAATTAAAAGTATTAGTAGACATAGATTATGTTTGATTAAATGATGGAAAATTTTAAAAACTAGCCAAAAGTCAAAAAATTGTATTCGATTAACTTATTATATATATATAACTGAAATAACTGATATAAGTAATACAATTGTCAAAATAAGTTATGAAGAATAAAAAGGGAAAGGGAAAGGGAAAGGGAAAGGGAAAAGGAAAGGGATAGCAAAAATTTAATATACTATTACTATTGTAATTATTATTACTAAATACTATTAATATTACTAAATAAAATACACATACAAGATCAAAAATAAAATTCAATTTTTTTTTTTTTTTTTTTTTTTTTGTTTTTTGTTTTTTTTTTTTTTTTTTTTGGTTAAAGTTTTAGCTATCAAAAAGTGAATTAGAATAAGAATCAGAATCAAAATCAGAATAAGAATCAAAATCAAAATCAAAAGATCAAGAGAATTTGTAATAAACTCTTTCTTGCAAACATCAAATGTTTTATTTTTTTTTTTATTTTTTTATTTTTTGTTTTTTTTTTTGATAATTGTAATCCTATTCCATTTATTCTTTTTTTGATAATTCTTCATTTCTTCTTCTTTCTTCTTCTCTTTTAAAATTTTGATAAATCATTTGTTTAGCTTTTTCTACTGAATGAGATGATCCTGTAATAGTGAAAATTCGTTCATTTTCACCTTCAATAATTTCACTAATAGCAATCATAGCTCCACTAACTTTTCTAACTCCATCAATACGACTACCTCTTTTCCCTATTAATGCTCCAACTATATCATTAGGAAAAGATATAGTATCTATAGTTTTACCAGCTCCAGAACCACCACCAACACCACTACCAGCACCAACACCAGTACTATTATTGTTGTGGTTGTGGTTGTGGTTATGACTATGACTATAGGTATTCCCACGAGGAACATAATAAGTAGTACCAACAATTGAAGAAAAATCTTCAATAAGACATCTTGAAATTATTCTTAAACTATCATATAAATCATCAACTGTACCTTGTAATTCAACTAATCTTTCATTTGAACCAGGTAAAAATGATTTAGAAGCAATCATTGATATATTATAATTATTTTGTAATTGTTGAATTCTAATTCCTTTAAATCCAATTAATGTCCCCATTTGAGAATTTGGTATTAATAATCTTAAAATTGTTGTATCATTAGTATTTGGTGTAGAAGATAATTGTTTAAGTGGGAAATAATTATAATTTTCAATATTACCATTAATTAATGCTTGAGCAAAATAACTTAATGCTTTAGCACAATCATCTAATTTACCCAGTACAGTTAAAATTCTTTCATGACTACCAGGAATTAATCGAGAAATCCCAGCTTTAGTGGAAGTTTCATTTCTAATTGAATCAATCACTTGTCCATTAGTACCAATAAGACATCCTGCTTCTTTAGCAGATACTAATACTCGATAATTGATTAAAGCATCAATATTGGATTTATCTTGTAATGAAGGTAATGTTGAAGATTGATCAATAGTAGATGTTGATGTTGATGTAGTTCCAGCTGCAGTTTCAGCTGCTGTTGCAGTTGCTCCTACTGATGATGATGATGATTGTTGTTGTTCATGTTCATGTTGTTGTTGTTGTTGTTGTTGTTGTTGTTCAGGTTTAGGTTCATTTTCTGAAGTGAAATTGGTATCAAATAATGATTCAGTCATGGTGGAGAGAAGAAAGAGGGGGGGGAGGTGGTGGTGGTGATGTGAGAGTGTGTGTGGGTAGTTATGTGTGTGTGGTTTAATTAAATTGATGATTTAATTAAAAGTATGAAGATGAATGATTGGTAGATCAATTGATGTGAAGGAAAGGAAGTGAGGAGAGGGTGTGTGAGTGTGTGAGTGTGTGTGTGTGAGTGTGTGTGGGTGGGTGGATGGGTGATATGATGTATGTTGTGTTGAGATAAATTGAATGTGGAATATAAATCAAAACTCAATTAGAAGAAGAAGTAAAGAAGAGGATAAAAAATTTTTTTTTTTTTTTTTTTTTTTTTTTCATTATAGAATTTCACGATGGGGGGGATACGGAAGGCAGGCAATCAAGCAGGGAGGAAAGGAGAAAGAGAAAGAAAGAGAAAGGGCCAAAAGAGAAAAAAAAAGAATTGTACCATAATACACTACCCTCTCTAAAAGTTTGTGATATAAAATCGTAAATCATCACTTTTTCAGTTTGCCATAATATTTCATTTCATCCATTTTGGTTGCAAGTTATTCAATTCATTAACAAACAGAGTTAACAAACAGAGTTAACAAATATACTTATTATTACTAAATATATTGTCCCTGTGTAAAACATATGAAACATACGAAATTCATGAAAAAACTAAAATCAATAACTCAAACAACTCAAATAACTCAAATAAACAAATAAACAAATAAACAAAGTAAGTAAAGTAAGTAAAGTAAGTAAAGTAGCTAACTAACTAGTATACAATACTAAAAAAAAAAAAAAAAATGAATGGACGACAACTAACTAACCTTATATATCAACACATAGGATTATGAATATGAAAAATCTAAAATCTTCCAATATAATCTTGAGCACTAATTGTAGCAACACAACTACCTCTTCTAATTGGATGATATTCATTTACTGCTGCTGGTTGTTGTGGTGGTGGTGATGATGATGAAGATATTATATGATTATATTGTCCACCAATACCAATACCATTGCTACTATTAGTACTAACACTACTACGAGTTGGACTATTATTATTATTATTATTATTATTATTATTATTACTAATATTCTTTTCTTGTTCTTCTTCAACTTCTTCATGATTTATAATATCAGCAAATGAAAAAAAATCAATAATATTAGTATTTGAATCATTATCTTCAATTATTTGATTATGATTATGAATATTATTATGATTATTATTATTTTTACTTTGAGAATAACGGGTTTGACCAGCATAACTCATCAGTCTTTTCGCAAGTAATGGAGGTGGCAGAGGAGTAAAAGTAGTATTTGTAGTATTTGTGGTAGTGCTATTATTAAATCCATTGGTTGACATTGATGAATGCATTTTTCTATTATGATGATCCAATGTTGATATTAAAGTTTGTGATATAATACTTCTAGCTCGAGGACGAATAAATGTAGTTGTAGTAGAAGGTGGTTGTGGTGGTTGTGGTGATTGTTGTTGTTGTTGTTGTTGTAGTATTTCATCAACTTTTGCTTCCTTTTGTTGATCATTCTTTTGGTGATTTATTTGATCAATATTTTCATTTTCATATTCATATTCATTTTCAATTTCAATTTCTTTATCATTTTCATCACAATAACAATTCAATTTCACTTGATCTAATGGGATATTATTAGATAATATTTCTGTTGCTGTATCTAAAATAGGTGAAGTATAATTTTCTAAATTATAATGTGATGGAGTTTCAAGATTATTTATTAATGGATAATGATAATTATGTTTGGAACAAGTTCGTTCAAATATATCTGCTTCAGAAAAACTATGACCTGTAGATGAACAAGTTGAAGGAGGATTTGAATAAGTAAGATTGGTTCCACCACTACCACCACCACCACCAACAACAACACCATTGGGGGGAGGAGGAGGAGGAGTAAAAGTTAATTTACTTAATGATTTCTTAATAGATTTATGTAATTTATCATTCCGATGATTGTTATTGTTGGAAGTATTGTTATGGTGATGACGTTGATGGTTATGGTTATGGTTATGGCCATGATTATGATTATGATTATGATTATGCAGTGACAGTGACAGTGACAGTGACAGTGGTAGTGGTAGTGGTTGCAGTTGTACTGGCAGTGACAGCAGATATGTAGTTGTTGATATTGGATCTTCTAATGATGAAGACAGATTACTATAGAAATTGAATTGAGCACTACTACTCGGCTGAGACATTGTGTTTTCTGTTTTGTATTGTTTTGTTTTGTTTTGTAGTGAAGTTAAATTAAATTAAATCTGATTTTGAATGAAGAAAAGCCTTTATGAAACAATTAAAAGTGAAAAAAGTGAAAAGTAAATGAAGATATAGGAATATATTTTTAAGGAAAGGAAAGGGGAGGGGGGAAAGGTAAATAAATAAATACAGATATATTTTGTTTAATTGCTTTTTCGTCTTTTCCTTCTGGGGTGTATAGGGAGATTAATAAAAAACAAAAAAAAAAATTGAAGGAGGAGAAGGAGTAGGAGTAAATGAAATAATCTCTCTCTTAAGGTAAACTTTTTAGGAAATTCAAATTAAAATTCAAATTCAAAGTCAATGATAAAAGGATATTATTTATTGAATTTAATAGTAAATCTCTTTCTTTAGTGAAATGATATTGGGATTGAGATTGAGATTGGGATTGGCGGAGGAGAAAATGATATTATATATATTTTTTACAGCCCTCTTTCTTCTTCTTCTATTGAATAAATTGTAGGATAAGTTGTTCAAAAGACTATTATAGTAAATGTGATAATAATAAGATGAATCAAAAACTTATTTGGTATTAATTGTTCAGAATAAGAATGGAATAAGAATGAAATGGAGAAGTTGATGATGATGATGATGGTTAATATAGGATATATAGGATATATATATATATAGAGAGAGAGAGAGAGACAATGTTGGGTGAGAAAAATAAATAAATAAAAAAAGATAACGAGAGATTTTTCCTTCTTAAACAATTGGCAGTAGAAGCAAACCACAAACCACAAACACAAAAAGTTAAGTACCTTGGATTGGGTCACACACTACACACTTACACACTTGGAATTATTATGAAACAATTAATCAACAAACCAAACAAACCAAACAAGCAACAAACCAAACAAGTAAAATTTTGTGGATGACCAAAAAAATATTTTTCAACTTCTTCAACTTCTTCTTACTACTTCTTACTACTTCTTACTTCTTACTTCTTACTTTCTAACACTTTGCTTTCTTTTTCTCTAATACTTTCCATCTATTTAAATTAAACCATCACTCTCTTCCTCCTACTCCTACTCCTTCTCCTTCTCCTTCTTCCCCTTTTTTTTTTTTTTTTTTTTATTTTTTGACAAATCAATAACAGAGATATATGGTAATTAGTTATATATAACTACCAATTCTGCAAAGAATAACTTTGCAAAAAATATATTTTTTATTATTATTATTATTATTATTATTATTATTATTATGTCAACACCAACCAACCAACCAACCCCTCCCCAGAAAATTATGGTGTGAAACATCACTAAAAAGAATGTTAAAATGTCTCACTTTTACTTATAACCCCTAAAGTAAGATTTCATCATCATCATCAAGAGTTGTTTTATTTTTTTTTTTTAACCCTTTTTTGTGATAACTTGTAATTGCTAGGTTGATATATATATATACATGTGTATGTGTGTATCTACCAAGTGCCAAATGTAGTGTGATGATGATGATGATGATGATTGTTGGTTGGTTGGTTAGAAATCATGTAATCATTTAGCTTGGGGAAAGGAAACCAACCTCCTCCTCCTCCCCCCCATCAAATGTGATCTTAATTAAACTCTTTAATCTACTAAAACAACAACAACAACAATAATAACTAAATCATGTTATAATTTTTTTACATTTAAAGACCTAAAAGGAAGGAATCTCTAGAATCTCCAAATAACTATAAATGAGAAAACCACCCCATTTTTTTTTTTTTTTTTTTTATTTTTTTTTTTTTTTTGGGGGGTTATTTTCGATTCTATTTGCCAATTTAGTAATTAGATAATAGATTATACATAAACATGACGATGATGATGATGTGAATTGCTCTAAAAGTGGAGTTCAATAACCGGATAAGAGATTAGACTAATACAGCAAACATCCACTAAATAAAGAGAAAGAAAAAAAAAAGCAAAAAAGCAAAAGTGGTCCATAAAGTCATGAATTTTCCATTTCCATTTCCATTTCCATTACTTACATAGAAGAATAATAGCAACAAGTGATGCCATGGAAATAGTAGAAACAAAACGTTCTAACTAACCTAACCAAGGAAATCAAGGGGGGGGGAAGTGGATCAAACTATCAAACAATAACTTTACATAGATAGATAGATAGATAGATAATAATAATGTTATTGTCATGCTTTCTTTCTTTCTTTCTTTCTTTTTTTGTTTTGAAAAATTAAAGACAAAAATCAACAGATAGACAGACAGACAGACTGACAGATCTGATGATGATAATATATATATTTTTTTTGGTCACTTTATAATTTATAATTTATGCAAGTTTGCCACCACGCCTCATGCTCATTCGTCGTCCCGCCCTATGTCTTTCCCTACCCCCCTACCTACCTACCTACATCGTCCGCCTCCCGCCTCTTTCCTCTTACCTCTTACCTTGCGAAGAATTTTTTTTTCTTCCTCATTTCCCCGACAGAGAAGGGGGGTCCGGGATCACCCCAATCATGTAACAAACTGTTTGCTGTTTAGGAGCAAAAAATTTCAATTATTCATTTCAAAATGGAAGGGGTAGGGGGAAGGTAAAACATCCAAAAAAAAAAAAGCCTTGTTTAGAGCAATAAATAGAACAACAGGAAGAAGAAGAAGAAGAAGAAGAAGAAGAAGAAGAAGAAGAAGGTATTATCAAATAATCAATATTAAGATAAGGAAAAAAAAACAAAAAAAAAAACAAAAAAAAGGAATTTTAACTGCAAAAAAAAAAAAAAAAGTAGTAGAAGAAAGAAGAAAGAAGAAGAAAGAAGAAGAAGATAATGACAAAGATAGATAGGATAGGATAGGATGGGTTAAGAGTATTTCTTTTTCATTCTTTGGTTTATAAATGATGAATTTCATATTAATAATAATTGGACCCAACCCATCATTCTTATTATTATTATTATTATTATTATTATTATTATTATTATTATTATTATTATTATAATAATAATTCTTTTAAGAAATGTTAGACAATATATGACGACGACAACGAACATTTTTTCTTGGGATTGGGTCTTTGGGTCTTTGGGTCTTTGGGTCTTTGGGCTTAGGCCTGGGCTTGGTGGGTGAAGAAGAAGAAGAAGAAGGGGGTGGTCCAAAAAAAAAAAAATAAACCCTTTCTTCACTTCTGGTTGTAGTAGTAGTAGTAGTAGTAGTACTAGTAGTACTAGTAGTAGTAGTACTACTACTACTCTCTGTATTATATCTCTATTTCAAAATACCCATATCCAAATATCAAAAATTAATGGGAAAATTAATTAATGGGAAAATATGAAGATCATAATACTAAATTACTACTTATCATTTACAAGGATAGAGATAAGATAATTAAATATTTTTTATATATCTTTTACTAATAACTTCATCATCATCATCTTTTTCATCTTAATAAATATTGATAAAGATAAATGATATCCTACGACGACGACGACGTGTGTGTAGAGGAGGAGGATATCTAACACCATCTTGAATCTTCTTTCTCTTTTCTCCTTTGTAGTTTTTGTTATCGCTTATTATCTTGTTAATATTAATCATAATTATATTAATTTTGATGGTTAGTGTAGAAAGAATAGAGCCACACACACACACACACAAACATATTTAACACAATTGATAATGATAATGATAATGATAATGATAATGATAAGAAAGAAAGAAAGAAAATACCAATCACCATCACCACCATCAGTTGATCCACACTTAATGAAAATGGACACCTAATATACTTATTTGTTTGTTTCTATATATATATATATAGATAGATAGATATATATGTTTTTATCTACTACTACACAGTATTTATGTTTATATAAAGATAAGATAAGATAAGATACGATATATATTTGAACAATAGATGTCAAAGCAATTCTAATTTTTCAATCATCAACAATTTTTTTTTGCGCTCTGTTTTTTTTTTAATCTCCACAAACTATACAATATTTGGAGACAACGAAAATAAAAAAAAAAAAAAATCAATCTTTTAGTCCTCGTAATGATGATTAAAATATTACAACACATCAACATCAATATCAATATCAATGATGATGATGATGAAATGTTATAAATAACTGTGGTGGTGGTGGTGAAATTATTGAAGACTTGGGGGTAAAATCTTTACCAAAATAGGAGAAAATAACCGTCGCGGCCACGGCCACAGCCGCCATTGCTCCTCTTCCTCCTCTCCCCCCACCCCAACTTGGATTCTTTGTGTAATTATCTTTCTTTTCCCACACCATCTATATATATATATTGTGTACCTTTGATACTTTTGATACTTTTCTATACTTTTGATACCTTTCTATACTTCTAGACTTATGTATAATCAATGTCTTCATTTCGTTTAACTCCACAATAAATTTATTTTAGACAGATTAATTTGTTTCTTTTTGGTTTTTTTTTTTTTGGTAATTTCATCTGTCAAAACAAAACCAAAAACAAAACCAAAAAACAAAAACAAAAAAAATTAGAAGGAAAAGCAGCAATAATCAAAGTGTGGTGTTATCATTTTTTTTTTAAAAAAAAGAAAGATATTGTGTAGTTATTGGTTATCAATATATTTGTTAATTTCTTTTCTCTTTTTCAAGAGTAAGAATAAGGAGAAAAGAAAAGAAAAGAAAAGAAAAGAAGTAGTAGAGAGGTTTCTTAAAGTTGTCTCTGATAAACAAAGATTAATCCTGTTGAGTAGGTGGGTGAGTGAGTGGTAGATGGTAGATGGTGGTGAAAAGATAAACTAAAATCATCATACACAACACAACACAAAGAAAGACAATATCTCACTGTGGCGATTAATTGTTGTCTATTTTGAACAAGCAAATGTTTAGTAAGTTTTACCTTTACCAGTTTAGAAATTGATGGGGAATTTTAATTATAAAGAAGAAGAAGAAGAAGAAGAAGAAGAAGTAAAGTAAAGAAATGAAATGAAATGAAGAACGTTGCTTAAGCGCAAAATTTTTGTTTTATCTTTGACTAAAAAAGAATTAATTGTGGGTTTGTTTATAACCGATCTATCACTCAATCACCCACCACACTATAACTTCCCTCCCCATCAGATAAGCAAATCAATATAATGACACATACATATATATCTATATATATATATAGATATATAGATATGGAATTTTTCAAAAATTTTCTTTTTAAATACAACTATATAGATACATTCTTATTTTACTTTCACTCTACTATATAATGAAGAGATCATTAAACGATTCAATTTATTCAAATTCTTCTTCTTCTTCTTCTTCTTCATCATCATCATCATCACCACCACCACCACCATTAATTAAATCTTTTAAACGATTGAAATTAGAATATGAAATTTTCTCCACTTCAATTCAAGATATTGAAAAATTATTCAATGAAGAAATTACTACAACTACCACAAATACTACTATATCACCTGAATTATCATTATTTACAAAAAATAATCCAATAAAAGGTATATCAAATACTTTTAATAATCCAGATTCTTCTCAATATCTTGATAAAATAATCCCATCAACTTCATTTAATTATGATTGTATAAATATGTCATTTCTAGAACCACCAACAACAAGCAGATATCCTACTGATAATATACCCGTTAAACCAACAAATCAATATATTACTACTACTACTGGTACTACTACTACTGGTACCACTACGTTAACTACAAATATGTATCTTGATATAGATTATGATGAATATGATTATGATTATGATTATCAACCTTTAATTAATCAAGATTTATCAATGATAGATCAACTTATTTTAAAAAGTTCAATATAATATTATAGGATTTTTATAGACTATAAAATGATTATAATTATTTATACCGATACCTATACGTAGATGTATTACTTATAATAATAACTGGTGGAAATTCAATTCTTCATTTATTGTTGTAGTCACGTGATGCTATAGATTTTCAGTTTTTTTTTTTTTTTTTTTCGTTTCATCAAAATTTTTGGGAGAATTGAAAAAAAAAAAAAAAGAACAACAACAACAACAACCACTCTTAATAAACAAAGTAAACCACTCCCCCACTATAACAACAACGATCAATCAATACAAATATATAAACTTTCAGCCCACCCCCCCCTTTTTTTTTTTTTTTTGAAAATATGACAACAACAGTATATGGAGGAGATGAAATCAATGCTATAGTTCTTGATCCAGGATCATATACAACAAGAATAGGATATGCTGGTGATGATTTCCCGAAAATAATCACTTCATCATATTATGGACAACAACAACAACAAGAAGTTGAAAATGAGACCAATCATCAAAGAAAAAGAGTTTTTGGTGAATCAATTAATGTACCAAGATCAAATTTTGATATTAAACCTATATTAAAAGAATCAATAATTATTGATTGGGATGCAGCTATTGAACAATATCAATATTATTTTAATCAACAATTAAAAATTATTGAATCAGAACAACCAATTTTAATAACTGAACCTATATGGAGTAAAACAAATTATCGTCAAAAATTAATTGAAACATTTTTAGAAAATTTTGAATTTAATGGGATTTATTTAGCTAAATCACCAACTTGTATATCATTTCAACAAGGTCGATCTAATTGTTTAGTAGTTGATTTAGGTCATGATTCAGTACTGATTACTCCAGTAATTGATGGGATTTGTTTATTAAAAAATTCTATGAAAACTAATTATGGAGGTAAATTTTTATCAAATGAAATTCAAGATTATTTAAATTCATTTGATAATAATAATAATAATAATAATAATAATAATAATAATAATAATAAAATTATTATAGAACCAAGTTTTAAAATTAAATCAAAATTACCAACTATTTATCCTGATTCACCAAAATATCAAATTAAAAATAATTTACCTAATAATATAACTAAATCATTTCTTGAATATCAAAATGAAAAAATTTATCATAATTTTAAAGAAATTTTAGAAGTCCCAGAAAAAGGTTATAGTACCACTAATAATAATAAAGATTCAACAAGATTATTTGAATTACCTACAGGTCAATCTATTATTATTGATAGATTTAAAATTTCTGAATCAATATTTGATCCAACAATTTATAAATTCACTAATTCTAAATTATCTTTACTTTATCCACCTAATAATGGAGAATTATCAATTTCTCAAGTTAATGAATATCGTCCACTTAAAAGAATTCGGAAAAATGATGAAGATGGTGGTCAAGAAGAAGAAGAAATAACAGAAAATCCTTCTTCTTATTCTTCAAATAAATCTACTCCAAATCCACAACAAATTACTACTACCAATAATAATAATATTAGAGGAATTTCTCAATTAATTTCTCATACTTTATCTAATATAGATATAGATTTAAGAGCATCATTAGCTAATAATATTATAATTACTGGTGGTGTATCATTAATTTCTCAATTAACTGAAAGACTTTATTATGAATTATCAAATAATAATCCCGGATTAAAAATTAGATTACATGCCGTTGGGAATTCAACAGAAAGAATAAATCAAGCATGGATTGGTGGTAGTGTATTAGCTTCATTAGGTACATTTCATCAAATGTGGGTAACAAAAGAAGAATATAATGAAGTTGGTGTAGATAGAATATTAAATCAAAGATTTAGATAATAAGAAATATAACCTATTGTGTTGTGTTGTGTAGTGTAGGGTGTGTAAGTTATTAATTAGAAAATAATACAAAGTTGAGAAAATAAAAGAGAAGGAAAGGAAAGGAAAGGAAGGGAACAATGTGACAAAGCAAAGCCCTTGTGATGATGATGATGATGATGATGATTATTGTTTATCGGAAAAAATAATATATAAGTTATAATTTTGTTTTTGTTTACCTGAAATGCATAAGAAGAGAATGTTTGAATAATTAATTAAGGGATGATATGTAAGTAAGTAAGTAAGTAAGTGAATAAGTGAATGAGTGGATGAGTGGGTGGGCTGGTGATGATGATGATGATGATGATGATAGTTCTCTTGCTTTTGAGAGTGGTGGTGTGTTTAAATATTAGTGTGCATAATAAATTCTTTGGGGGGGTTAAATATCAATTTTGTGATAAAAGAAGAAAGAAGAAAGAATTGTGCTGGTTGTGAATTGTTCTATCTCGCTTAATCCCACCCCTCCCCTTTTCTCTTTCTAATCAATTCATCAACCAATAATAAGGTTGACTTGTTAAGAAGATATAACTAATAAATAAAGACTCGTATAATATAAACAGTTGTTGTAGTAGTAGTTGCTTGTTCAAGGTCGGCTCAAATTCCTCCATGTTTTTTTAGCCCCTTTTACACTTCCTCTCCTTCCTCGCCCCACTCCTGCCTACCTTCCCTCTCCCCCCTTCCCCCCCTTCCCCCTTCCCCCCCCCCAAGAAATTTAAATTAAATAATTAATTAATTTAATTAATGTTTCATACCACACTCAACTCAACTCAACTCAACTCACTTACAATAATCTCCTTATATTCTTCACTTTCCCTTTCCTTTCCTTAATTTATTCTTTTTCGTATCTGAATATTTAAACTCCATCAACAAATTCCAAGATATATATATACATATATACTCTTCCTTTCCCTTTTATAATTATTAGATTACACATTATATACACACACCAGTTTTTACAACTTTATTTAAATTATGTCAAAATCATTAATTCAAGGTGTATTAGATTTAGATCCTTGGTTAGAACCATTTTCTCAATCATTAATTAATCGACAAATTGAATTTCAAAATTGGCATAAAAAATTAATTGAATCAGAAGGTTCATTAATTGAATTTGCTAATAGTTATCAAAAATATGGATTACATACTTTATCTAATGGGAAAATTCAAATTATTCAATATATTCCTAATGTTGAACAAGTTTCAATTGTTGGAGATTTTAATAATTGGAATAAAGATAATCATAAATTAAACAAATTAAATGAATTTGGTACTTGGGAATTAACTCTTGAATCAAATACTATTCCTATTAATAGTAAATATAAAATTGCTATGCAAACTAAAACAGGTGAATGGATTTATCGTTTAGATCCTTGGGTTCATAGAGCTACATTTAATAAACAACAAGCATTATATGAAGGTCATTTTTGGGAAGATAATTATAAATTTAAAAATCCTCGTCCTTCTTCTTCTTCTTCCACCACCACCAAAGAAGGTGGTATTAAAATTTATGAAGCTCATATTGGAATTTCTACACCAGAACCAACAATTGGTAGTTATAAAAATTTCACGGAAAATATTTTACCAATAATTCATGATCTTGGTTATAATACTATTCAATTAATGGCAATTATGGAACATGCTTATTATGCATCATTTGGTTATCAAGTAACAAGTTTTTTCGCCATTTCTTCTCGTTATGGTACTCCTGATGAATTAAAAGAATTAATTGATACTGCTCATGGAATGGGTATTCAAGTATTATTAGATATTGTTCATTCTCATAGTTCTAAAAATGTTGATGATGGATTAAATATGTTTAATGGTACTGATCATTATTTATTTCATGGTGGTAATAAAGGTAATCATGATTTATGGGATTCTCGTTTATTTAATTATACAAATTATGAAACTTTAAGATTTTTATTATCAAATTTAAAATATTATATTGATGTTTTCCAATTTGATGGATTTAGATTTGATGGAGTTACTAGTATGCTTTATAAACATCATGGTTTATCAGTTGGATTTAGTGGAGGTTATCATGAATATTTTGGTGATGGAGTAGATAATGAAGCATTAATTTATCTTATGTTAGCTCATCAATTAATGAAAGAAATTTCTACAAAAGAAGGGTTTTCATTAACTTCAATTGCCGAAGATGTTTCTGGTATGCCTACTTTATGTCGTCCAATATCTGATGGAGGAATTGGTTTTGATTATAGATTATCAATGGCTATCCCTGATATGTGGATTAAAATTTTAAAACATTTAACTGATGAACAATGGGATATTGGTAATATTGTTCATACTTTAACTAATAGAAGATATGGAGAAAAAGTCATTGCTTATTGTGAATCTCATGATCAAGCTTTAGTTGGTGATAAAACTTTAGCATTTTGGTTAATGGATAAAGAAATGTATACTAATATGTCAGTATTATCTCCTTTAACACCAATTATTGATAGAGGTCTTGCTCTTCATAAATTAATTAGATTAGTCACTTATGCTCTTGGTGGTGATGGATATCTTAATTTTGAAGGTAATGAATTTGGTCATCCTGAATGGTTAGATTTCCCTCGTCAAGGTAATGGAGAATCTTATCATTATGCTCGTCGTCAATTCAATTTAATTAATGATGATCTTCTTCGTTATAAATATTTATATCAATTTGATAAAAAAATGTTACAATTAAAAATCACTAATAAAAAAGAATATATTTCTTTAAAACATGAAATTGATAAAATTTTAATATTTGAAAAAGATCAATCAATTTATATTTTTAATTTTAATCCTACTCAATCATTTGTTGATTATAAAATTGGTGTTGAATTACCTGGGACTTATAAAATTATTTTAGATTCTGATGCAAAAGAATTAGGTGGTCATGGTAGACTTGATCATAATACTAAATATTTCACATTTAATGAACCTTGGAATAATAGAAGTAATTCCCTTTTAGTTTATATTCCAACTAGAACTGCCATTGTTTTAGAAAGAATTGAATAAAATAAAATAAAATAGAAAAATAAAATTAACTTGATATTGATTATTTGTATAGTGTTTTGATTTGATTTGTTTTTGATTTGTTTTGATTTTGATTAGATTTGTTTTTTAAAAGACAATATAAAAAGTATTACTTCCTTCTTTTTTTTTGTTTTTGATATTATTAATAATGATGTAGAAGTAATAATATATAGTAGATTTGATATTGATCATTAACCAAGCCGTTTGTTGATATTCACATTGTATATTTGAGCTATTGTTGCTTCCTTGCGGCTCAACTGCGAAATAAAGATCTCTAAATCTTTAAAGCAAAGCAAAACAATGCAAAGTAAAGTAAAGAAAAAAAAAAAAAAAGAATTAAAAGCAAACTAGCAATAACCACCCACTACCACCACCATTAACCACCACGATAATTCATTACTCCTTTAACATGGAAACCAATATACAATCCAATGATGATATTGATACATTTTTAAAACAATTGACTCCAACTCAAGAACATTTTCTTAAAAAATATTTATTAGAAGAACAATTATCAAAAGAATTACATAAATTCAATCAACCTAATTGTTGTCAATTACTTGGATATCCCTTTAGATCTTTTACTACTACCACCACCACCACCAAAGATAACGACGAACTAAGTCATGAATTACCATTATTATCATTTTTTTTCAAACAATTTTTATCTACATTCCCATTTATAACTAATAATTCAAATGAAAATCAACAAGATTTTTGGCAAAATACTTTACAACCATTTATTGAAAGTTTTAATACTAAACCAATAAGTCAACTGGAAGAACGTCAAGAAAATATTACGAAAAGACGTCAAGTTAATAAAAAAATTTTATCAGGATTATTATTATTTTATAATTCAATGATTATAACTGATCAAGAACTTGATTATTTAAAAGAAAATCATTATAAACCTTCAGATACTGGTAAATTAGATAAATTTCATAATCGGAAAGAAACAATAATAAATGATCAAAATGGTCAAAATGGCAAAAATGGCAAAAATGGCCAAAATGGCATTGGTCTAATAAATATAGTTGCTGTAAGAGTAATTTATGAGAATCCAACTAATATTTCATCATGGATTCCTTTTTATAATCGTGTTAAAATTTATCATTTATATATAATTGAAATACAAAACGATAACAAGAATGACAAGAATGACAAGTATTATATTGCTAAATCATATCAAAATTTCAAAACTTTACATCATCAATTGAAGAAAAAATTCCCTGGTCTTATTACAGAAATACATTTACCATCACATAAACATAAACATGATAATGGTTGGGATGTTAATGATAAAGAACTGATTTATGAAGATGAAACTACCTTTAGTAATGATAAAATATTGATTCGAGAAAAAATGAGATTATCATTACGAGGATATTTGAAATCATTAATGAAAATCCCGGAAATTGTTCATTGTACGATTTTATCAGAATTTTTAACTACTAATAAAACCATTTTAACTAATGAGGATATCATTGATTATAATCAAAGAAAAGATCATGAAGAAATTATGAAACAAACACAAATTGAATTTCAACAACAAACTACTAAAATTATGTTACTGTTAACTAAAGATTTTGAAATTTTTAAAAATAAATTAATTATGAATCCAAATACTATTACGCAAATTTTTTATGAATTAGGTTCCACTCCAAATATTAAACAAATGTCACCATTATTACAAACATTTAATGAATGGTGTAAAGTTGAAATTGCTGCAACAATTTATCAAACATTTATTAGTCAAGATAATTCAAATGAATGGTTTAATAAAGTGAAAAAATTCCATCGAATTTTCCCTTATAATATAATTTATGGAATTCTTAAATATACTAATCCCATGAAAATTATATCAAGAATTGTTGATTTATTATTAGTTAATATCCCTTCATTCCCACAATGGAATTTGCTGGGACCAGTACTGGAATTAAGTGAACATTCTAAAAAAAATGGTGCTCGTAATTTATTATCAATGATATTTATTATGCTTTTAAATGAAGATTTAAATGGATTTGATAAAGAATTGACTATTTTAGAATCTAATTTAATTGGTTATGAAGTTTATTTACAAAGAATTAAAAATTATATTCAATTAGATTATCAACAAATTAATTTGATTAGAGAGGAAGAACAACAACAACAAGAACAAGAACAAAATGAAGATTTATTATTGACTATATTACTGACATCAAAATTAACTCCACAAATTGATAATAAATTTAATGAAATTAAATCATCTTATTTCCATTATAAAAATATCACCACCACTAATAATATTGGGAAACTTGAACAATCAGAATTATATTTAAATTTAAAACAATATTGGCAAATTCAAATTCGTAAACGTGATAAAGATTTATTTAAACAATTATGGCAAGAACCAGAATTATCTGAATTAATTAAAAAATTTTTAATTATATTTTATCAACCATTAATAATAATTTTCTCTAAAAGTGATATTCATTTAGCTTTTAAAAATTTACAAAAATTTATTGATGATTTAATTAATACAATTGATAAAATTATTAATCAAGAAATTTATTATTTAAATTCATTTGAAATTTATAATAAATTAATAAATTTATTAAATCGTCATGAAAATTTTATTTGGGAATTTATTCATAAAATTTATATTAAAGATGATGAAAAATTATTTTTAAATTTAATTAAATGGATTGAAAAATATTTAATTATGATGAGAATTAAATTTATTAATCCCGAAATTGTTAAAATAAATATCAATACATCTAATTCTGGTCCTGGTCCTGGTCCTGGTGATATTTCATTAAATAAACAATTATTTATGAATCAATTGAATAGTCGAGTTGAAAAAATTATTACTAAACGGAAATTATTTAAAGAATATCTTGAATTAAAAGCAAAAGCAAAAGCAAAATCAAAAGGAAATTTACAAACTAATAGTAACAATGATATTGATGATAATTGGGAAGATATAAATAATAAAATATTTGGTAATACTACAAGTGATGAATTTGGAATTAAAATTGATGATTTAGAAGAATTTAATTATCTTAATGTTGAAGATGATTTATTAAATGATTTATCAAATCAAACTGATTTAGAATGGAATTTATTAAATAAATTACAGAAATTAGATGAAATCACTTTAAAAACTAATGAATTAGATAAATTAAATATAATTGATGAATTATATCAAGTTTTAAATAGAATAAATACCTTGGAAACAAGTAATGGCATAACCACCAACATGAATAGATAAATCATTTTTATTATTACGTTCAACATTAACTTTAATTTTACCATCTCTTTTAATTGATTTACCTTGAGAAATATTAATAGTAAACTTATCTTTATCATTATCATTCATGATATAATTTGCTAAATAAACTCCAATAGCTCCTGATCCACTACCACAAGCAGGATCTTCTTTAACTCCTACTGCTGGAGCAATATTTCTCAATTCAATTGCAATCTCACCATCATCATTGTCATTGTCATTGTCATTGTCATTATCGTAATATTTCCCAAATACACCAATTCCTGTCCAATCATTTTCTAAACTTAATCGTTCAATTTGTTTTAAATCAACATTTAAATCTAATACTTGTTGAATTGATTCAAATTGGAAAATTGCCCATTTTGGTCCATCTTCAATAACAATTGGTTTACCAATAATATTAACATTATTCCATGAATTTTGTAATTCTTTAATTACTTCATGTTTAATTTCTTGAAATTTGAAATATGGTAATTCAAATGATAATAAAACCAGTAAATCATCATTATCACCACCACCACCACCACTACCATTACTACGTGGTGCTTTCTTATCAACCGATATTTTCACTAATCCTGCACCACATTCTTGAATTATTTGTCCTTGATTATTAGGTTTAATTTTACCATCTTCTAATAAAGCAAATGCAGTACCAATTGTAGGATGACCAGCAAATGATAATTCATTACCATTAGAAGTGAAAATTCTTACCCTATAATCAGCAATTGGTAATGATGATGATGATGATGATTTAAAAGATTTAGGAGTTAAAATAAATGTTGTTTCTGATAAATTTGTCCATCGAGCAATTTTTTGCATTTCTTTAGTAGTTAAATTATCACAATCATAAATAACTGCAACTGGATTACCTAAATATTTGGTTTTGGTGAATACATCAACTTGTTTAAATCTTGGCATGATGGAAAAAAAAAATCGGTGATGGTGAATTAGATATCAAGGAAGAAAATTAATAACGGAAGGGGTGGTTGACTTTATATATGTGTGGGTACTTCCTTTAATTTTCCTAATTGAGTCATATTTCCGTGAGTAAAATAAAGGGAGGGTGTTGCAAGAATTACCAAAGTATGGAAATATAAACTGATGTGTGATGGTGATGAATTAGTCATTTTCAATATACAGCCAAACCAAGTACTGCTATATTGTTTGGTACATAAAGAACAAATCAACAAACAAGAACATTAGCCAGTGTTTACGTAAAATATAGAGAAGCAAAATTACAATGTTTAGCTTAGTTTTGATTCAAATAAATTACGTCAATTAATTTACCATTTCTTTCAATGATATATATATATATATATATATAAGTAAATAAAAAACTATTAACTAAATAGTTCATATTCCACCAATAATTCAAGAAACTAAATCTTCATCACTTGTCTCAATTGACGATGCATCTTCCATCATATCAATATAATAAAATATATCTTTTTCTTCTTCATCTTCATCTTCATCTTCATGTTCTTTATCCAGATTACCCACACTTCCATCGTAAAGATCATCTGAATCATAATCTGATATTACCTCTTCTGGTCCAGAATATCCAATTCGCGAAACATAAGGATCAGTTGTCCAATATATAGCGTTCAAACGAGAAGAACGTTTAGTTATTTCTTTTAACGTTTCATCATATTTACTAAGCAGCAATGAAAGTCCTTGAAATGTTTTCATGACTCTTCTCACATCAATAACACTCACATTCCAATTTCCTGAAGCATGTATTCTTAATTTGGCATTTTTATTTTTTTCTTCATACATTGAAACTAAAAATGGTGATACCAAACGAAGGTTACATACACATAAATCTAGATAATCCAATGATGAAATTGGTAATTTGACATGAGTTACTTTTCTTAATTGATTTATGGATAATGAAAACCTGCGTAAATTTTCCAATTGTTCAAAAGATTCATATAATTCTTCAATCCCCATAGCTTCTAAAGTAAAATCTTCAACACTAATTGGAAATAAATCACTATCCAATTTTTGAATATAACCATTAGAAATTTGAATTTTTGTAATATTAGATTCTTTCAAGTTTAATAACTCTAATGTACGAGAACGAATATCAAACCCTTTGAAAGTAGAACTACTACTTGATTTTTTCAGTGAAAGGACTCATCTTAGCTTGAAATATAGCATTCAAGCGTAAACATGTAAGATTATTTGGTAAATGATACATAAACTCCATGCTTTTAAAAGTTAACTTGCCAACATCCAATTCTAATTGTTCAGTTAAAGGAGGAATTCTGAAATTACTATCAAATGTAAGTATTGGTGTCACAATGTTAATGTATCGCAAATTTTCACCCAAATGACAATATCCAGTATTGAAGGGGACATCTACAAATTAGAAGCAAGTTCTAAAGTACCTAAATTAAAATCCACAAGATCGGTAGTTTTAATTGATAAATGTTTCAAATTTGGGGGGGAATTAATAATGGTTCATCAATATATTCAGAATCTCGGAACCCGTTTCCAATATATTCAAAACTTTCTAATTCAGGGAGAAAATTCTCATCAAATAAATCAAATGGAAACAAACAAGAATCAATTGTTAAATGTTTTAAACGAGGGAATTTTATCAACCCCCTAAAATGCATCACCTCATAGCAATTTTGTAAGTGAAGGGTTTTTAAATTTGGGGCAATTATTTGCTTGGTATTAAAGACTTCAACGTAAGGTAATTCAAGTAACAAATACTCTAAAGTAGGCATTTCTTCAGATACAAGTTTAATCCATTCCAGATGGGTGACAATACATAATTTCCGCAAAGTTGGAGGTAAAGTCAATCCAGTTAATAGACTAGTTTTAATTTGTAAATTCTCTAAACTAGAAGGAAGAGCGTGTATTTGAGTTTCTTTATTACCAGGAATCTTTTTTATATTCAATTTTTTTCATACCACGAATTGTATAATCATCCAATTCAGCACGATGTAACTCAACATTTTTAGCAATGGGGGGGGGGGGGGGGGAAGTGTCACTGGATGTTCAAAATTCCATAATCTTATAGTATCAAACATGAGATTGGAATTCAAAAAAAAAAAAAAAATCTAATAAAGTTCTCGAATCTAAACCTTCTTCTTTCCCATAAAAAGTACCAATAAGACTCACAGCTGCTGTGATAAGTTTAGGGAAAGTATCCAAGACTCTCTCAAATTGTTTCACATGTTCCATATGAAATGTATGTGGGTATATATTCCATTGAGCAATGCCCTGCTTCAAATTATCAAGTTTGATTCTAAACCGGAGGCAATCACATCCGGAGTAGCCATCAATACCTTCGTGTCTTTCAACAGTTTCAGTAATATTTACATCTGATAAAATTTCAGAAGCAACCGTGTCTTTGATAGGAGGGAAATATAATAAATTTGGTAATATACATTTGGGTAAATAACTAATAATTCGAGCAATATCCTCAGGGTGAAGTTTTGCTAGTTCAAGAAAAAGATTAGTATTTATAGTTTTGATTGTCATGGTAGAGTGATTCAAAATTGGTAAATGAAATATTTGAAAAATTTGAAAAAAAATAAAAATATTAGTAGAGGATAATGTTAGTTATTAGTCTATCTTATAATCCAATGGTTCTTCTTTGAAGGAGTCTTAAAACGTATTGATTGATTCTTGGTCGTTAAAAATAAACTTTGAATAGAAAAAGAGTTAAAATAGTTAACATTCCATGAGCTTGTTTGATGGAATGTTATCGTTGTTGTTGGCCTTATTAATTGAAACAAATGAACTTGCAAACAGCTTAAATATTCACTCTCAGGGGTTCGTGAATTCTTGCAGATTCTAATTTGAAAAGGTTGTTCAATAATTGTGATTACAGCAACAACTACAAAAAAGAGTTGCTTAGGGTCCAAAGATGATTGTTAAAATCATTTCTTCTTTAGTATCCATGGAATGGAAATGGCTAGAATGATTCTGTTTAGTTGTGTTGGAGTTTGCAACACCCTTGATTTAAGAAACATTTGGAAGAGCTATCACACACAACTCACTGAAATTATAAATGCTCTGTAATAGTCTAACATGTAGATAACTCTTCCACATTCAATTGATAGTCTCTTGTGATTATTGTTGAACTTTCCTAATCTTTATAAATGATGATCGGGGGGTTGAATGATTGATTGATTGATTGTATCCCACACTGATATAAATCAAAATACTGCATATAAATACCACCATATATACTTCTTTTTTTTTTTTTTAATATTTGCCCACACAAACAAAATAAACAATTAAAAAGAATCCACGTAAGTCAACTCAGTTCAGTCCAACAATTCATTAATTCAAACTAATCAACATGGCTTTGAATTTATCAAATATTAAAAAGGCATACTTTGACAAATTATTCCTTTCTCAGAATGATACCACGACTGTATCAACAAACAATTCTACACCACTGTCCAATATTAAACCAAGGGTTTTGTTATTAGACAAATATACTACGCCGATTATATCCATGTGTTATACTCAATCTGAATTATTGGCAAATAACATTATATTAATTGAATTAATACAAAATTACCATGAATTCTCTTCCATGAAACATTTAGATTGTATTGTTTATATAAAACCATGTCAAGAATCTGTCAATGATTTGCGTCAAGAATTGCATAACCCCCATTATGGACAATATAAATTGTTTTTAAATAATTGTATTCACAAAAATCAATTAGAATCAATTGCAGAAGCTGATGAATATGAAGTTATCACCAAAGTGATAGAGATTTTCCAAGATTATCAAATAGTTAATGATAATTTATATCTTATTGATAGTAATAGTCTGAAACAAGATGTCAATCCTGTTTTACTGGAAAGTGAGAAATTGATTAGTTTACTTTTAGCGTTGAAGAAAAATCCAATAATAAAGTATGAATCCAATTCTATTGATTTGAAACGATTAAGTTCAGAACTTTTATATCAGATTAATTCCAATTCCAACAATAATTTATTTGATGATTTAAATCGTTATTCGGATTCACCTCCATTATTACTTTTGTTAGATCGTAAAAATGATCCTATAACTCCCTTGATTACCCCTTGGACTTATCAATCAATGATCCATGAGTTTTTAACAATTGAGAAAAATATTGTCCATATGAAATCAGATGAAAGCAGTAGTAACAATAAAAATTCCCAAATTATTGTTTCTGATGAAAATGATCCATTTTATAAAGAATCAATGTATTTAAATTATGGTGATTTGACGGAAAAATTCCAAAAATATGTGGAAAAATATAAATCAGAAACTAAACAATCATCAATTGATAATTTGAAAACAACAAATTTATCCGAATTGAAGAAAATATTAACAAAATTCCCAGAATTTAAGAAATTTTCTACTAATGTGTTAACTCATTTGAATTTAATAAGTGAAATTGATAAACAAATCACTATACAAGATTTATGGGAAGTTGGCGAATTACAACAAGCGATTGCTTGTGGGTTAGATAATCAACAAAATCTAAAAGAAAGAGTTTTATTAGTTTTAAACAATACCAATAATAATAACAAACGAGTATCGACCATAAATAAAATTAAATTAATTTTACTTTATTCTTATAGATATAACACTTCTAATGATGTATCATTGTTTTTACAAAAATTGAATGATCCTGTTTTCACTCAACCATTACCTTCTTCAGGTCAAGTTCAATTAATAAAACGATTCAAAACATTATTTGGTTCTAATTCTTTAATTGATCAACAAAAACTTCAAAATCAAAATCAAAATCAAGGATTGACAAATATTTTCGCCAATAAGAAAATTGATCTCAATAATTTGTTCAATAGAAACAACCCATCACATTCAGTATCGGATAACATTTATTTACAATATACACCTCGATTGAATGAGATTTTGGCGGGGTTAATTAACCCACAACAACCGCATCAAGAAGGTTCTTTAGGATTGGCAACTTTGGTCCCCGATAAAGTGAAACAACAATATGGAGTAAATGCTAGTGATGAATCAGTCCAAGATATTATTATTTATATCAAAGGTGGAGTAACTTATGAAGAAAGTCGTTTGATTTATGAATTATCCGAAAGTAACAAACGGATAAACTTAATTATCGGAGGAGATAGTATATTGAATAGTGAAATGTGGTTACAAAGATTGTATTCTATGGTGATGAAATTTAGTGACGAATCTGGTCGTCAAGATAGTGAAGATTCTCATGCAAATAGACAAACTCAACTACGTGATATCTTATAGGTTATAACAATAAAAAAGTAATATTACATAAAATTATTTAATAGTACTGAAAAAAAAAAAAAAAAAATCATCAAACAGCATATTTACCAAATGTATCTTGCCATGCTAAAATTCGTTCTGTAAGTTGTTCCATTAGTAGCAAATTCTCATCAAATGTTTCTTTTAATGCAAGAGTATCAGCATTAGAATTAACGTTTTCTTTGGAATTTGTTGACCCTTCTTTCTCATCATCATCACTAATAAATGAAAATAATTCTAGTTTTTGTTGTTTTTCTTCTTGAAGTTCTACTTGAGATCGTCCAAGCCATTCTAATATTGCTATTGTTCTTTTCCGTAATTCAAAAATCGAAGATTTATCATTTACATAACGAGGTTTTGATGGTTGTTGAATCAATTCTTCTTTAGTTGGTCCCAATGAATTGGTTTCATTAGATGAATCATCTTGTTTTTTGTTATTATTGTTCGCTGACAGTCTTGGTGGTGTACTCTTCTTCTTCTTCTGCCTGGCAGTTTTTGAAGTAGCACCACCTCTTCTTCTACTTCTTGATTCTTCACTTCCAGACATAAGTTCTTGCTCTGAATTTTCATTCAATTCTGAACCACTAGGATGATCTAATCGCTCAACTTTAAGACGTTTTGAGTCATTACTATCATCATCTCTCCGACTAGTTTCTCTTTTCCTTGATCCTGATCCATTACCTCTTGAACTTTCTCTGCCACTACTGTTATTCCCATCACTTTTGTTATCTTCCCTCTTAACCGAATTCCCATTACCTTTTTCATTTGACTCTGATTCACTTAATTTGACTCCTGATTCTCGGGCACTTTCTCTCAATGCTCTTTTCAATTGCTCATTGTATTCGTCATCATCCTCATCAATATTATGGTGGTGGTGATGGTGTCTTCGCTCCTTGCGTTTATCTTTAGTATTTGACATTATTTCCTGTTGTGGTACGTTCCGTTCATTTTTAACTCCTCTTCTCCTCGTACTGTTGTGGCTTGTTTCATTGTTCTTAAAAGTCATTTGCTCAAGTTTCTTCCTTTTATCGTTAACTGGTTTATACAAGGTTCTTTTGGAATATCCATCGTTATTCACAAGGATATGAAACTCTGGTTTACATGACTCACACCAATATTCATCGGGTACGTCTTGGCTCTCAAATAATCCCACACAATACCCGTGTTGCCAAACCGAGCATTTTTCACATTGAATAAACAAACCTTGATCTATTTCTATTTTGTATGTTTTTTTCAAAAAAGTCGATAATTCAGGATTAATGGAATCGTTGGTTAATTCATCTTGTCCACAAATACAACGAGTGATCTCATCTTCTTCTCCGTCTTCAATCAATTCTTCTTCTTCTTCCTCTTCCTCTTCTTCTTCCAAATCAACAATATCTTCTTCTTGTCGTTCTCTTCCTCCACCTCCACCTCCCCGATGGCTGGAAGTAGTAGTATCTGAATTATATCCTCTTCTTCCTGATTTACGTGACATTTAAAGAAAAACTGTATTGTTGTTGAATATATGAATATAGTAAGTTGATAAATGTGGGATAGAACTGAAATTTTGTTTTTCTTGTTGTTTTTCTAGTTAGTATGGGAAAAGTTTTGATCAAAAAAATAAAATAGACTCAAGCAAGCAAAGTGTATGGCACGTGACACAAACTGTCTGTGACATCACCAACTTCACTTTAATTTTACAGACACTACTATCCTCCTAATCAAGATATACATACACGTAATTTGTTTTTTTTGGGGGGGGTGGGGGGTGGGGGGAGGAACATACTTTATTGGGAATTTCTATATATTTACATATTGTTCCAGATTAAAGAATTCCCATATTGATCAATGTGTGTACCAGTTTTTTTATTACACTGTAGTTCTTCCGAAGTCCCCACATCACACAAAGTCTGTACTGTTGACTCAACCATTATCTTTTTAGGTTTCAACTCTTCCCACACATGATCTATAACTACTCGTTTTTTCCGATTATACAAAATCTTTCTAGCTCTTGGTGTAACTTGTACCGTTGGGATATATCCAAATACTCTTGCTGAAAGTCCATCTTTATACAGATAACATCCTACAGTGGTATCTATCATCCGTTGTTTTGTTAACTTGAGTGTGATTTTACTACCCAAGCTAACTCCTAAAGTGGTTGTGTTAACTAATATACCTTCACCCAAACTAAATCCTGTTCCTAAACTAAGTCTCAGGTAGATAGCTGTACGATGAGTTAAAATCACCCCTACAGGTGCAGAAGTAATATGTTTATGATATGGCAGTCTAAATTGACGAGTTATGCATGGAGTTAATGGAATAAGAGATGTTTGCCAAATTGGATTAAAATGTTGGAGTTCTAAGTATCGGAAATTAGTGATTGTGGATACTTGATTGCTTGGTGTAAGTAGAATCTCGTCAGAAGGGACAATAGTGCTGTTTGTGTCTGTGATTGATATGATTGTTTTCGGGTTATAATTGAACAAAGTTGTAAGCACAATATGAGTTACTAAAATACTGTGTGGAGCAGTGTAGTATGAAATGTCTGTAGTGTTTGGCTCGTTGAGATCAATGTATATTGCTATAACCAATGATATGAATATTGTTGACAACATTATAAAATTTCATCAGGTCGTTTGTATTCTGTTGTTGTTGTTGTTGTCTTGTTTTTTTTTTTTTTTGCAACTAAAGAATGTACTAAAAATTGAAGAAATAAAGTTCCCCAATTCCAATAACAAGCATTATTTCTACAAATAGCTAGGTAGGCACATCTAAATCAGGCAGTATTTTGCCAATTCAAGCAATGTTGATACTCGTACCATACTTTTTTCAAAACCTGTTTTAGTTGTGTCATTTATCATCATCATCATCATCATCACATGAACAGAAAGCCCAAAATTTTTTTATAGTGGATTACATAATCACGTTTATCGTCACAATCAACAAATGTAAAAATATTAACCAACAAAATTAAATAATTCATTTAAACTTTTTTCTCACATGGAGGGGAAAAATAATTTTTCTACCACCTACCACCACCCACTCGCTCGGTTCCTCCTCATCATTATCCTCCCTCCCTCCATCCACCTCTTCCCCCCCCTATAAATCAAATATGCTCACTATGAAACAATTATCCAACTTTTTATGACGATACATAACCACATAAAAATATATATATATATAAACTAATCTTTTCCTCATTTTCCTCACTTTAAGTATTACTTTTTATCAACTCTTTAACTAATTATTAATGCCACCTAAATACGCTTTAATCACCGGTGCTTCTTCTGGTATTGGATATAATCTTGCCATTGAATTATCGAAAAAAGGTTACAAAGTCATTGGATGTTCCCCACAACTGGTTTTATTTGGCCAAAAGCCATTAGAACAAGAATATGGTGTCATATCCCTTCCATTAGACGTCACAAACATTGATAATATCAAGAATGTTCTTAAAAAAGTGGAAGAAATAACCGGAGGAAGATTAGATGTATTGTATAATAATGCTGGTATATCTATTTCAGGTCCAGCAATTGAGATTGACGAGGAAGAATTGAATAAAGTTTTCCAAGTCAATGTAATTGGTCAAATCAATATGACAAAATATTTTGCTCCTTTGGTTATCAATGCCCAAGGAACAATTCTTTTTACAAGTTCTGTTGCAGCAAGAGTTCCTTTGAGTTGGGTGAGTGCATACAATGCAACTAAAGCAGCTATTGATGCTTATGCTTTGACTTTGCATGGTGAAATGGCCCCATTTGGTGTAAGGGTACACAGTGTAATAACAGGTGGTGTGGATACTGCTATCTGCGATGCCAATATCAAAACAACATTGGGTGATTCGTTTTATGATGTTGATGGTGTTTATGAATCAATCAGAAGTTCAGCAATGATGAGTCGTGATTTAAATATATCACCCCAACAATATGCTAAAGAAGTTGTCAAAGATATTGTCTCTTGGTGTGATCCTGGATTCAATTTATACCATGGAGCCAGATCTTATTTCTTGCATTGGGTTAGTCGTTTCTTGCCCTTATGGCTTGTTGAGTTTGGTGTTCAAGTTCATTTCAAACAACGCAGAGTATTACAAACAATTGCAAAGTTGATCAGACTCAAAAAATCCGAGGAAAAGAAGAATGTATAACAATTGAAATAGTTTCAATGTTAAAGCTAAAGTTGCTTAAATATAGCCTACGTAAATAACCAAATATATGTTTGGTAGTGCTCTTCAATAGCAATAATAATGATATCAAATTCAATATATATATATATATATATATATATATATAAACATAATCATTAGAATGGGCTTAATTCTTACCGTATTGATCAGCTCCTTGGTTAGCCAATCTATCGGCAGCTTCGTTACCAGGATCACCAGCATGACCCTTTACATGAACAAATTTCAAATTCCCCCAGTTTTTGTCTTGATAAGTTTTGTTAATGTTGTTTTTTAAGGCAACTGTTTCTTGAATCAAATCTTTATTGGCAACTGGTTCTCCCTTGGAATTTTTCCAACCATTTTTTGCCCAATTACTAGACCATTCATTAATACTTTGGATGGCATATTTCGAATCACTATGGATTTCAGTTCTCCCAGTAGCTTTACCCAGTTGTAAATCATTATGAATGTTCTTCAATGCATGTTTTACACCATGTAATTCAGCACGCTGATTTGTAGGTTTGTAGGACGTGTTTTTATCTACTCTGTCCAAGGGAACAGCTGCATTTCTTGAATCATTGGGACCATAATAGACCCCATATCCTGATGGGGCCTTGCTAGTTTGTCCATTACCTCTTGCAGCACCATCAACATAAACACGATTAGTAGTTGACGATGATGAACGATTTGAGCTACCACCAGAATAGCCACCAGAATAACCACCAGACGAGTAACTAGAACCAGAACCTCCACCTGATGATCTACCTCCAGAACTATGAGATGAACTTGATCCTGATTTGCCACCACTTGACACGAATGCATTAGCCTCTGCTGCAGTACTGAATTTCTTATAAGATGCGCCACTATAACCGTGGACTTGTTCTTTACAATCACCCCAATTACTGTATACACCCGTTTTCGAGCCTTTAGCAACAGCGTAATATGGCATGTCTTTTTGAATTGAATTGAATAACGGTAAACTAATCTTGAGAATTTTAATGGTACCCAAAAAAAATCAATAGGAGAATAAGGGACGTGGATGAGGAGAAGGAGGAAGATGAATAAATTCATACAAAATAGTGCGTTTATATGCTTTTTTTTTTTTCTCCCTTCTTGATCAAGGGGCTTTTCGTTTAGGATTTGAAAACCAGTTTGACGAACTCTGGGAAGCTTTAACTTAACAACCATTGCTATTGAGTTAAGTTTAGGAGACAGATAATATAATATAATTTAAATTATATTATACATATGTTGTAAAGGGGGTGATTATACTGTTGGTTTATTATTTGTTTATTAAAATATGTGAAGCATCATCTTTTCAATCGTTTCAAAGGGTTGAATATTATCTATTACATTATTCATGGTGATATATAATTAATGAGTTTCACGTATAATAAAAATAATCATGAAATCCCCAAATAGGGGGGGTTACAGCACAGTTTATTTAGGAAACTTGATACTTAGAATAAGGATAGTATTGACGACCTCTTGAACCAACCCATAATTATCAAGAATCGTATTTATTTACAATTGAGGAACGCTTTACAACATGAATCTCATAGAAAGGATTTGTTTATTTCAAAATTAATCTACTTTTTTATATCATATTTTACACATCAATACCTTCTTCTTCTTCTTCTTCTTCTTCTTCTTCTTCTTCAGCTTCTTCAGCATCTTCAGCATCTTCAGCTTCAGCTTCATCGGGATTCTCTAGATCTTCATCATCGTTTATTTCTTCAGATTCATCATTTTTTTCTTTATCACCTTCGTCCTTGTTTCCTTCTTCTTCTTCTTCTTGTTCAGCTAGCTCTTTGTCAGCCATTTCCTTATCAGCCTTTTCTTTCTCTTCCTTTTCCTTATTGGCCTTCTCTTGTTCAGCTTTTTCTTTCTCCTCCTTTTCTTTCTCTTCCTTTTCTTTCCGAGCTTTCTCTTTTTCAGCTTTTTTCCTAGCAGCCTCTTCTTTGGCCTTTTTCTTCACTTCTTTTATGGCTGCTTCAGAGTCACCTAATTTATAATGTTCCTCACCATAAGCTTTACAATAATCAGTAGCATTTTTAACCACACATTCAATCTGTTTATTCTCTTTCAAAATACCATCCCAATCATGATCCAACAGATTAATTACATTTTTCACACCATGAATATGAACCAAAGTATTATCTTGATCAGCAACACTCATAGTCAAAGTTAAATAATCTTCATCTTGATCAAACATTGAAATACCATTTGGAATCAAGGCATTGGCTTCATGACCAGCACAAACAACATCATAATCCAACCATCCATAGACCGTGACATTAAAATTAATCGATCCTGACAAATAGGTTAATTTAAATTTCGAATTCATTTTCTCCAAAATTAAGAAATTGGGTCTATACATTGATCCACCACAACCACAATCTTTGACATGAGCACGTAAAAATCCAATCCATAATTGTCTTTGTTTAGGTTCATGTTTATTTGATGGCAATTCATCTATTTTATCATTATTGTTGTTGTCAATCTTTATTGGCCATAATTCTGTTCCACCACGTACAGGACCAACTTCTTGAGTAGTTTCAACATCTTTGAAAATCATAGTACATGTAGAATGTGAACTATCAATAAAATTATCCAATTCACATTTCAAAATTTTCAAATGATTCCATTGATAAACAATATATACATAATTATCACCAAGATTTTGAGTCCCATAATAAGATACTTGATTTCTTTCATCAGTATCTATAAACGGAGTCCAATTTTTCTCAACTAAAGTTCTTTCTTTACCTTCAATTCTTAATTCTTTAACTTTATTAAAAGTTACATTATTAAATTTTGAATCTTGAATCCCATCAGTATTTAATTTCCCTAATTGATATTGAAACAACCAACCAACAAACATGGAACGATAAAATTCAAATTTAGTATGAACATTAGTATCATCTTCAGTACTCATATCTTTAATTTGACGATGATATGAATTGAAAATTATCACTGGTTCATCGTCACCAAATTTATTCTTCGTTAATATCAATCTAATATCTTCTGGTCCATACCATCTACTTTTAGTATATTCAGAATTATGATAAAATGGAATAGCCACAAATTGAGGATATCTAACAGCATCATAAACTCGTTCACCTTTATGATTAATCACAGGGACAATCAATTCAATATCATTTAATTCATTCCAATTTTCATCATAAACTTGAGCATATAATAATGAAAGTTGAGGATCATTTTTTCTACCTTTTTGAGAGTAAATCACTCGACTAAGCATCAAATGAACTCCATGTTGTTCTAACCATACTGAAGTACCAGCGAATTTATAAATATGTTTATGTAATTCACCTCTCATGATAATATGTGGTAATCTATCTTTGAAAAATGGTGATAAATCTTGGAATGCTGGATCATTTTCTAATTGGTTTAATAATGTTGTTGTCAATATATATAAATCGTCATGTAAGGTACGATATTTGGTGATTTCAAATGACCGTTCATATAAAATATCTTTACACAGACCAGCAACTTTAGTAGTAGATGAAGAATATAATCCAAAAGTATGATTGGTATAAGTTTGATTAGTGATATAATTTGACAATACAGTCTTTGAATCACCAAAATATTGTATCCATTTAGAATTTTCTGGTTCATTGACATATTCTACTCTATTATCGAAATTTTTGGGATAAATGGCTAATGATGGGTAATATGAGGAGATAACATTGGATGACTTTTCTCCTGTTTGTTTATGTTGTTGTTTTTGCTTCAAAATTCTATTAGTGATAAAAGTTGGCAGATAATCAGATATTTTACTAAACCCATTAAAGAAAACATGTAGTACTATTACGGCAAAAATCAAGGGAATCAAAATAAAATAAACCCTTTTAAATTGTCTAGGTGGCCGCAATAATGGCATATATGACTTTGTCATGATGTTTTTCAATCAAGTATTAAAAAGAAAGGTATAAAGTTGGATTAAAAGGTTATTGAAAGAAATACAAAATACAACTACGTACAGAGATGATATGACTGATTACTAGCAAATATACATATATATATATATATGTAAGAATGAAGATTTCTTTCCATTGAATCTAAAGAAATCCATCTCTTGCTAGATGAGTAAATTCTATTGTTAAAAAGAAGTACAATAATCCATTATACATCATGTTTAAACATTGTGTGGTTTCTTTTTTCTCAACAAAAGTTTCAAGATTTTGATTGTTTGCACTGCCTACCACCACCACCACCATAATCTAGGTTTTTTTTTTTTTACTTAATCTCCTTTCGGGAGTTCGCTAGACCAAAGTAATTTTCTTCTTGTTGTTGTGGCTAGATAAACTATCTCACGTCAAGCATGATCGAACAAAAACAATTGCAAATTAAACCACACAAAACAGAAAAAAAAATTTCATATGAACAATAGAGATTGTTTCCAACAAGCTGTTGATGCACTGTTTGAGATTTCCCAATTCTATTTAAATCAAGTGATGTTGAAAGAAGACAAACACAGAGATTCTGGAAAAAGAAACCAAAAAACCAAAAAAAAAAAACAATGAATCTGATATAAAAGGAATATTCTTTCGGTCCATCAACACAATATATGATTATCACAATTTGTAAACATTTGATGGAAAAGTATCCCACTAGTACTAATTCAATACCTAGTTGGCAAACCTCTTTCTTGAATAGTAAACAAAACATATCTTTTTGTTTACTTCTCTTCTGGTGCTGAATAGATTCTCCCCTTCGCTAAGAATTGCAACTATTTCAGAATGGCCAATTTTGTGAAATATTGACAAACCGGGTGTTTAGTGGATTGGTTTGCGTCTTATGCATCAAAAAGAGACAAAAATGAGAATATTGTTTAGCCATAATATATATCAAAAAGTCTTATTTCTGATTTTCCTTGGGGAAGCTTCATTTAGAAATGGCTGAAGATTTGCTCCACAGATTATAATTTCATCTACTATCCATGTAAATCAGTACTACTGAATTGCAAACAGTTCATAATATTATCAGACATATCATATCAACCGTTTAACCAAATATTATCACAATCGTGTTATCTCGTTGTTACCACCACTAGTTTATAAAACAATATGAGCAGATAATGTAAAATGCAAGAAACATAAATGCAATACACCAAGTACTTTACAAAATAAACTAAATCTAAATAAGTTGCATATCATTACTAGTCTCTCATTGTAAATAGTGTTTACAATGAGAGATTTTTTTTGCATTGTTTATCAATTTTGTTGAACTGTTTGTTATATACGATATGAAATAAAAGACAATCTATTTTGGGACATAATTCAAAACAGTTCGGCTGTTCCTGTTGTCTTACTTCCCCCCTCTTCACTCTTGATTATACTCTCTATCGATTGCAATTCTTTCATGATTATTACTATCACTTGTTGTTGTTGTTGTTGTTGTTGTTGTTGTTTACAAAAGTTTGGCTTTGATCACACGTTTGTTAAATCTTGAATTGTAAACAATTCCAATAGCTCCAACAAGACGCGATTAATATATTTCGTATATTATTGAATAGGTAAACAAGTTCCATCTGCCAAGAAAACACCCCCCCCCCCCCCTTAGATATATATTTTGATTTAGATTTAGACTAATTACAAATTTGTTAAATTACGTTTATTGCATTTCAATGTTTAGCCAATTCTTATAAATTAGACTAAACATTTAGCAGACAGCATTTCCCCCCTACAGCTCTATACACTTTGTTAAAGTGAATCACGCTAGTATTTACAAACAAATGAAATCTGGTATACTCTTTTTACTCTACATATGATGTATTGACATTTTATGATTACAACAATAAGTGTCAATTCCCATTTGTTGGTATTTGTTTACAGTTACATATTTCTCGAATGTGGATTATGTCAACATTTCCTCCTTCTTTCCATTATTAATTATTTTGCATTGATAACTCAATCCTTATTGTTTACATTTTGTGCATTTTTTTGCTGCAATTTCGGATGAAATTTTGTTATACAATTTGATACACATATGTCCCCCCTCCCTACACACACCATACTATTTTTATTTTACAGATCGTAGCTTGGGCCACTCCTGTTGCAATCGGGGCACTACTATTTTCACCTACCATACTCTCATCATAACTTATGAGCATTTACAATCTGTTCAACCGTATCATACACTGATTGTTCAAGGTTGTAATATTTAAAT
This sequence comes from Candida dubliniensis CD36, assembly GCF_000026945.1. Classification (NCBI taxonomy): domain Eukaryota; kingdom Fungi; phylum Ascomycota; class Pichiomycetes; order Serinales; family Debaryomycetaceae; genus Candida; species Candida dubliniensis. The sequence continues at coordinate 710,641 of NC_012865.1, forward strand.
CCTAATAATTCACGAGATTTGGTGTCATCAATAGTAGCCAAACTTTCAGCAATAATTTCTTTGTCTGAACCTGGCTCACCAACTGGTATTTTCCCTTTTAAATCCGGAAATTTATCATTGATAATATCAACAAGGGATTGGGATGTAAATCTACCTGAATTCAATAATATTCTTTGATTTTTAGCATCTTCATTTTCAAATGCAATGATATGAGCTTTAGCCACATCTCTTACATCAACCCAACCTCCTTTTGACCCAGGAATAGGATCATTTGGTTTCAATTTCAAAATAGAATTAATGATCTCACTTGAAGTATTCAAACTTTGTTTAATTTCTGAACTAAATGATTGTGGTCCAAATACAAATGATGGATTAATTGTCGACAAAGAAAATTTAACATTATCATTGGATTTTACAAAATCCCATGCAGCTTTTTCAGCAAATTTCTTCGATCCACGATATCCATTAACTGGGTTAAGCAAGGAATCTTGCCAACTGATTTCATTCCAATCTTTTTCTGTAATAACTGCGTTTTTATCAGCTTCCTTTGATGCGGTACTAATGGCTGCATAAGATGAAGTAATGACCACTTTTTCAATATTTTTGCCAAAATTATAAATAGCTTGTAATACATTCTTAGTACCATCAACAGCAGGTAACAACAATTCTTTTTCAACATCAGTTACATTAAAATGAAATGGAGAAGCTAAATGTAAGAAAACTTTTGCCTCACCATGCTTTTGTAAAACTTTATCAAAGGCACCTTTGGTTCCAACATCTTCAACAATTTCATAAGATAAGTTTTGAGGATTGTTAAATAATTTCAATAAATGATCACCTTTGGTTGTTGATCTAACAGTACCAATGACTTGATAGTTCTTGGCTAATAATTGTTTCACAACGTGTTGGGCAATGAAACCTGTGGCTCCAGAAACAATGACAGTAGTTGGTGTTGACATTTTGAGTTGAATAATATATGAAAATAATCTTGAAAAATAGGAATAGAGGAAAAGGAAAATTGATCAAATTTATATGAATTATTGCCAACCACAGTTTTCCTTTTTCAACTGTGGAGAAATACACTAAATTTGTGATTCGTGTACAAGGAAATAATTTCGGGAAAGTGTTAAGCGGCATTTGACCCAATCTGTTCCATTTAGCGGATAACCACCACCACTCCACGCTACATTTTAGCGCATACAAGGAAACTATTATTCTTTTTATTAGTTACATAAATATATATTTTCATTAAACTACCCAGGTATTACCCTCTTTATTTCAATAAATCACCTTTATTGATGACAAATCCATCAATCACAGCCATAGCAGCATATAATCTATTTTCTGCTTCTTCAAAAACTACTGAATTGTCACTATAAAACACATCATCAGCAACTTCTTCAGAATGTCTAGGTAAACAATGCATAAACTTCCAATTCGAATTGACTTTACCTAATTTACACATTTCTTGAGTAATTTGATAACCTTCAAATTGTTTTAATTTAGCCAATTTTTGTTCTTCTTCACCCATAGAGATCCAAGTGTCAGTGACCACAATATTTGCATTATTCAAAGCAACTATAGGATCATTAACAATTTCAAAACTCAAATTTTGTTCTTTAGCTAATTTTTCAGCTATTTCAACCACATCCTGATCAAATGTGATATTTTTAGGTATTGAAATCGATACATTTATACCTAATTTCAAACAAGCAATAGATAAATCATTAATGACATTATTAGCATCACCAATCCATGTTAATTTTAACCCCTTTAAATTATCACCAAATTGTTCCTTTATGGTCAATAAATCAGCTATGGCCTGCAAGGGATGATACTTGTCACACAATGAATTAACAATTGGAACTGAACTATGTTGACATAAATCTAAAATGTCTTGATGTTTATTGACACGAGCAAAAATACACGATGTCATTGAACTGATAACTTTTGTGGTATCATACATTGATTCATTGACGCCTAATTGAATATCATCTTTACCTAAAAACATTGGTTGAGCTCCAAAAAATGATGCAGCTCCTTCAGTACTTATTCTGGTTCTGGTGGATCTCTTTGTGAATAATAAAGCAACTAATTTACCCAACAATTTTTGATGATTTTCAATTGATGGTTTGTCTGATTTGACCAATTGCTTGAATTGATAAGCTTTATTTATCAATGAAGAAAATTCATCATTGGTCAATTGAGCTATATTGATCAAATGACGTGGTGTTTGCGAAGTTGCTGCTGCTTTGATTGGAGTAGTGGATAATAATCTAGTTGTAGTAATAGTTCTAACTGAAGACATCATAATATGAAAACAAAGATATAAACTTAGTTGAAATTTCAAAAAAAAGAAAAGAAAGAAAGAAAGAAAGATCCAATAAAAAATAAGGGTAGAAGACTAGCGTTTGTATTTATACCCTTGAAAATTTTTTGGGGGATAAACCCAAGTTAGAAAATTTTTCATCCTAATTCGGTAATGACTCAACGTTAACCGCGGTAAACAATATAAAGGACAAAAACTTTTTTTTTTCTTTCTTTCTTTTGACCAATTAAATAAAAGAAAACAACTGTTTACCCTGCATAGTAGTAAACCGAATCATCAGGTGTTTGGAAACCTCAACAAAGGAGAAACAATTCTGTTTACAACTTATCGTATACATTCCATTACTCTAAATAACTAAATTATTCAATTTCTCTAGTACTTCCAGTTTTGTTTCTGATAATTCATTTTGTTCAATCTTAAGGTTTTGGATTAATTTTTGTTTTTCTGATTTCGTCACTTCAAACTGTTTGATTAATCCATTGATTCTTATGATTTGCTCTTCAATAGTGGGTATACTAAATTCTATATTGCCATCGTCATAGCTCTCATTCTCACTATGTTGTTGTCCATCGCTTTCCTCTTGATCAGCATCATCACTATGTATTTCAAAATTGAACTTATTGTCATCAAAATTACTACGTTTACCCATATTTAATGTCCCCATATCTTCATCGTTTAACTCTATATCACCATCATTAATATCATTTAAAAGTTGTTCTTGATCTTCTTGGTTTTGTCGTTCCGTTCCATCATCATAATTCTTATCATCTTTATATTCATTTACTAAAGCATTGGCATATTGTCGAGCTGTCAATTTCAGAGACTCTGGATCACGATTGGTTTCTATTGGTACATATCGTTTTGATGTATCTTCACTGACAGAAGACAAGACTTGGGATTGTCGAAGTTGTTGTGATGAGGTGGTTAGTTTTGACTTTAGCTTGACAAACTCTTCACTATCTTCATCTTTGAGATCATCTATATTTGTAATCACCGGATTGTTTTCAGGATCATCTTCATCCAACTCAAATAGTATCGTATCGTTGTCATTAATAACAGGGGTAGATGTGGTTGTAGTGGAATCAATTTGATATCTTGATAAATTGATTGGTTTTTTAATTGATTGTTCTGGTTCTGATGACTTTTCCTTTGTAAATTTGGCTCGTGGATTAAATCGAAGTAAAGAAGATCCTTTGCTCTTTATTTGTGTAGTCACTCCTTTTAACTCTTTTATATCCTCGTCTCCATCATGTTCCTCCTCTTCATCAATATTAAACAGTAGTTTATTTCGTTGGATTTTTTGTGGCTTGTTGAAAGATTTCCTTTTGAAACTAACTTTACTTGCTTGTGTATTTTTCAATTCATGGTTTAATTCACTCAACAAGTCATCATCATCATCATCTTCAATATTCATTATTAGTTGGTAGAAGCACTTATAACTGTAAGATGCAAGAGTGGCATTGTAATATTTCTCGGTTGTTGTTTAGATAAATCCTCACGATGTCTTCAAAAAAATATTTCTGTAAAGATCATCTTTACTTGAAAAAAAAAAAGAAAAATAAAAAAACTGAATCACCACTATATCCAAACCATACTTTTAACCAATAATCATGAGTGGAGTATTAGTATCAGATAAGGCGCGTCATCTTTATACAAAGATGCGGGAGTACCCAAACTCCAAACTCTTTGATCAAGATGAATTACAAACATTATTTGACATCAAAAAGGGGTCTGAATTGATGGAATATTTACAAGAATTAGTCAATGGGAAATATGTCAAAATCAGTAAAATGGGAGATCAATTAAAATTCCAAACTGTAGCTGAAGAAGAAGCTAAAAAAGTGTCATCAATGTCTGATGATGAAGCCATGATTTATTCTTATATTGAAGCTTCCGGTCGTGAAGGGATTTGGACTAAAACCATCAAAGCCAAAACCAATTTACATCAACATATTGTCCAGAAATGTTTGAAAAATTTGGAAAATAATCGATACATTAAAAGTATAAAATCGGTGAAGCATCCAACAAGAAAAATTTATATGTTGTATAATTTGCAACCTAGTATTGATGTTACTGGTGGTCCATGGTTTACTGATTCAGAATTGGACACGGAATTTATAGAGACATTATTAGAAGTGTGTTGGAGATTTATTGTTGGTAAAACCATGTATATAAAGGATGAAAATGCCGATACTGAAGATAGTAACCCACTTCAAACAACATACCATAACCATCATCCAGGAGTAAATTTGGATCAACTTGTTGAGTTTATAAACAATAGTAATATCACTAGTGTTGAGTTGGGTATTAATGATATTAGATCATTATGTGACGTGCTAATCTATGACGACAGAATAGAAGAAGTTGGTGGGAATCAAGAAAATAGTGGGATTTTTAAAGCCACTTGGCAAAGTATAATAGATAAAGGTAACACAATTCTACAAAACAATTATCAAGATTTGAAAAATGCTGTTTCTGATGATTGTCTTAATTATTTACAACAAAATCAATCCGATTTCAGTGTTTTTCAATACAAATCCACTATCCAAGATCTTCAAGATGAATCAGATCTAGTGTATTTGGATAGTTGGATGAACGAGTAATCATAATATAGAACAATATTTACAAAAAGCAATCAATTTATCATATATATATGTATATAATCATATCTACAAGAACGTACAACAATGTCCTATGTTTTCTAGAAAACAAGACTCAACAAAAAGCCTCAAATATAAACACTCGAAAGTGATTATTAGCTTTCCCTACTAATTGGAATATTTTTGAGTCTCAGAAGATATTTAGTATAGTCAGAACGAACTCTAAGTCTATATCCATCATTGAAAACAGTTTTAGTCAATCTTAATTCTAATGGGACAATTTTCCCAGCAACTAGATCTTTCCCATTTTTCAACATCTCCAAAAATTCTAGTCTCATTGCTTCCCTCTCCTCTGGTGTTTTATTCTTCCAAGCCTTTCCTAATGCTTCTCTAGTTTTTTTTATAGTTATATACAGATCCCTGAAGTGATTCCATTCTTTCGATAGGTAGTATTGGTATGCAGCACCTTGAGTTATGGCTCCTTTAATTTCATATTTGCCTGTACTTTCATCAAATTTGGCAAATACACTTCTAGATGTAACTTTAAGCATAGCTTTTTCAATTTCATATGGTAAACCTTCCACAGTTGGTTCATGCTTGTGTTCCCCCACGGACCCATTTTTAGCATCGTTAAACAATCTGTCCAATATCACTTCAGGAGCTTCCTTTTTTGAAGCTCTTTTTCTCGTATACTTCTTCTTTGTCTCATAAGGTTGGTCTCTACACCATTCCAAAATCAATCTTTGAATTTCAGACTTGGGTGTTTGGGAAGTCACACCGTTGTCATCCAACGAATTTTGTATTTCAACACCAATTTTCCCATCTAAATAGAATTCTGTGGGGATGTAAAACCAGCCAAATCTCGTATAAACAGCAGACGTTTCATTTGGTTTGTTTTCAGGATCAAAATTATCCAAGATTTTGAGTCTCGGATTAGGTGTTTCTATGTCACCTCTACGATTTAGAGTAGTCTCGGGTGTGAATGAATAATTCTTGTAAAATGATATTCTGGGGAATGCCAATTTTGGAATGATTGATATACGGCATCTGGCCGGTACCAAAAGGAACCTCATCGTTTGTAGGGTTGGTAGACGATAATGATGTTGTGATGGCCCGAAGTGAAAAAAAAAAAAAAAAAAAAAAAATTGAGTTCATTTTGTGAGAGTACCAGAAAAACAAAACAACCAACCAGTTGGGTTAGTGGATAAAAAGATTGCAGTCATTTCACATTACTGTTCTTGCATTGTAGCCACTATGTAACAACCTCAAAAGACATACTCCGCTATGGAGGATATTAGGAGCTCCGTGTCCTTTATCAAGCTGGCATGTATGGTTTCCGGTATTTCAAAAAAGAACAAATAAAATGATATCCCCAAGAATAGTTCAGTATGTAGTCAGAATTTGTGAATTTATACAAACTACTTTTCAAACCACTCTGTTAATATATGAGAATAGACCATTTCTATTTTTTCCATGACCTCATAAATCACTGGAGAGGGCTTTTACAATAAGTTTGATACAGTTCACAATTATCTGGTAATTGCACGTACACTCTTTCAATAAAAGAGCCAACTCAATTAACAACCAAGTCATGAATAAACAACACTCTCACTTCCACGAAGACACCGCCACAAAGCGTGAAAGATTTTTCAACGGTCATACTTAAGGACGTCTACTTTTTTCAAAGAATGGGGGGGGGGGTTACACAATTCTCTGTGTGACATATACTAGATCAAAAACAATACAACAGATAATAGAAACAAAATCAGCTCATACACAACCTGAGCAACACTCCAGACTTGAAACAACGGAAAAAAAACTGGAGCATATGTTGAGAACATAATGATCAAAGAGGCTTGGAAGGGATCCAGATTGGTGCTGGTGGTGGATGTGGATTAACCGGGATAGAAGAAAGAAACTGGCTTAAAAAATAAAACAATTCCGAAAAGGCGAAAAAAAGTCGTATCACAAGAAAATCCCAGCTCGATGCAATTATGGTACCATTTTGTGTGTTCTTGCCATACTTTAGAGTTTAATATATTCTCTGTTGTTGATGTTGTCTCTTTTATATTTAGATCTGCCAGCACTACTACAAAACTAGTCAACCACGAGTAAGTTACAACGTTGCAAGATTTAAAATAAAGGGGCCCGTCATATATTATAATTCAGGTTTTTTATAATATCAACAGGTCGTGTGCGTTATGTCGCCAGCGCATCTCATTTAAGATTCAAAAAACTGTATAATATTATTTGGATCGGAGATTACCCATTATACCGAATGTCTCATCCGAGGTATATTCTTGCATATTGAAGAACCTTCAATTACATGCATTTTATTTCAACATCTATCTGCTCATCTCATTTCGCAAAAAGTTCATCATAAGTTCATAAACAGTCATATAAATCATGAGACTATAAACGAAACAGAAGTTAAACATAAATGTCGTAGGAAATAGAAGTACTGATTGCTTTTAATATTGTCGTATTGTTCTCCCTTTTTTTTTCCGATGAAAATAATTCCTCTACAATAATTTATAATAATAATAAATAACCCCTATAGGTAATATTATTGTTGTTTAGTTTGGACTATTATCCACAAATATTCACTTTTTTTTTTTTTTTGGTTTAGCAGAAAATTATTACTCCCTATCAATTATATTCGTATCTAACTAGAATAATAATAATAATAATAAGAAGAAAGAAGAAAAAAAAAAAAGATCGTTCTCCTCCACCTTCGATTTTCATTTAAATTCTATTTCTTATTAACAAAGTTTTCTAAGAATTTCTTTTGTTTCAAACGTTTTCCAAACATTTACTATTCATTTCCTTCCAACTTCTACATATATACATATATTTACTTGTTGGAAGAAAGACTAATCGACTTTTTATGATTCTGACTCATTAGCAGTAAACACCACAACGTCCAATAATCCCTTGTCCATCCAATGAATATACCCAATTCACCACTATTTGCGCCGCAGCAACTAACAAACCATCATAGCACACCAACTAACTCCAATAATGACAAAGGAACTACCACATCCACTCCCACTTCTAAAAACCATCTAAATAAATCTTCATCCTTGTCACTGGCGGTGTTAACTCCCACTTTACCCGAGAAACCCACTGTCTCAACTTCGTCATTAGCGGTATACATTGTTCCTTCCGAACAGAATCTATTTGTCCAAGGGTTTGAAGAACATATATATTTATCAAGACCACCAACAATATTACGAGGGTCTTTGGTTGTAAAGGTATTAAAACCAACTAAAATCAAATCAATAAGTTTAACATTTAAAGGAATTCAAAGAACAGATTGGCCTGAAGGTATACCACCTAAAAAGAACCAGTATAATGAAATAAACGAGATTATCACTCATACTTGGCCATTTGTACAAGGAAACATTAATGACAAATTGCCTCACAATGGAGCAGATTATTTCATTGAAAAAGATGGAACCACTCATCAGGGTGGTATTAATGCTAGTTTTGAAGATGACTTTTCATCAGTAAGATCAAGTACTCCACCTCCGCCTGCATTGGGACACCTGGCAACAAGTCCATCATCCACTCTTTCTCCTACTCGAAAATCACACCGCGAGGAACAATCAAGTAACAATGCAGCTAACTTTTTCACCCGAAATTTATCACCAAGTTTTATTCGAAGAGGAAAATCATCTTCCATTTCCTCAATGGCAGAAGTAGGGAAGACAAGTTCATTTATTGATTTGATTCCAACAACGTCTTCTCCTAGTCCAGGTGATAGCCATTCAAACATTATTCATTTTTCCCCTGGTGATTACATTTACAACTTTGAACACCCATTGCCAGCATCCATTCCTGAATCATGTAATGCCACATTTGGGAGTACATCATATTATTTGGAAGTAAGTATCAATCGACCTGGTGCTTTTAAAACCAATTTAGCAGGCAGATTACCAATTAATATAATTAGAACCCTTGCTGAATCAAGTTTGGAAGAGAATGAGTCTATCGTCATTACCAGAGATTGGGAAGACCAACTTCGATATGATATTGTGATAGGTGCCAAGTCTGTTGTGTTGGATCTGTATTTACCCTTGGCCTTTAGATTTGTTCCACTTTGGGGTAAAGTAGCTCTACACAGAATCAGAGTATATTTGACAGAAAATTTGGAATATTATTGTTCCAATAAAAAAGTACACCGGATGGAACCTTCTAAGAAATATTTGTTATTAGAACACAAGGCCAAGAAGGGGAGATCGTTACTTTCATCCAAAAACCCAGAAGATGAATCATCAACTGATAGTTTAAACGATTTTGATGACGACATTTTACCGAAAGAACTAGAATTTCAATTGTTTGTGCCCACGGAATTAAACGCAAGAACAAATAGTCGTCTTCATCCTGATACATCATATGAGAATATCCAGGCTCATCATTGGATTAAAATTTGCTTGCGTATTAGTAAACAGGATCCAGAGAACCCTGAGAAGAGAAAACATTACGAAATCAGCATCGATTCCCCATTACATGTATTGAGTCATTTGTGTTCACACAACAATACATTATTACCTGCTTACGATGATTTGATTCCTAGCATGTCATTAGTTCACAGTCATAACGAGCTCCCACCTCTTTCACCTGGGGTTACACCCGTGGAACATACAGAAAGACCCCGAAATGGAAGTGTTAGCAACCAAATTTTGGGTATGTTCAATAGTAACAATAATGGAAATAGTCAATCACGTAGCAGTAGTTTGTCTCGAGAAAACGAAAACGGACGCTCACTGACGCCAATAGAGTTTCATCATATTTCTTCTGGTCTTGAAAGTGCTGGAGCCGTTGAGAGAGAAGCCGATATGCATTTAGAAGCTAATTTGTACCAACCAAAGGAGAATGCTATTAGTGCTATAAATTCACCACAGGCATTACCACATCCTGATACGTTTTCATCACCAGTAATTCTGCTGCCAGTGCAACGACCAATCCATTTAATTCGGAAACCATCAGTCAACCCACCTCCTTTCGATGCTGACGTACCACCGCCTTCTTCGATTCCACCACCTGCATATGAAGAATGTGACCCAGAAGGTAGACGCGGTTCTAATGGTTATGGAAGAGATTTATCTGTTACTAGTGACAACAGTCGTTCATTAAGTTTATCTCCATTGAGAATAGATGAACCTAGTGAGAGTGGAACCACTTCTTCAACTAGACCTAGCGTTACCACTAATAGTTTCCCTTCTACTGCTATTGCTAGTAACACTCCTGTTAGAGATTTATTGATACAACAATTGAATGGTTCTGGAAGTTCCAGTCTTGTTACCCCAACTGAATTGGTTGAACCTACAACTAAAATTGACGACAATATTCCCGTTGATAGTCCTGTCCCACAGATTGAAATTCACAATGAGAATAATGATGAGATTCATGGCAACAACGTGAGTACTGAATCAATTTCTTCTCTTCGTCGATCAAGTTTTAATAGTGAACGTGGTAGCAATAGTAATGGGCACGACCAGGACAGGGCACTGAATCGTGAAGGGGAACCGGAAACGGAAACGGAAGAAGAAGAAGATATTACGGATTATCCATCACCAATACTCCCACCTACAGCAGTGCATGGAATGGCTAAGATATCACGTACTTCATCAGCCGCATCAACCACATCAATAAACTCTGCAGAAATTCCCGTTGAACAAACTATTCCATTACTCAGTCTTGTTCCGTCGCATACTTCTCAAGCTAATATAGATTCTTATAATAAGGGCCGTAATGAATCAGTGGGTTCTTTGTTATATGAAGTTGCTAAACCTACAGAGTTTTATAATGGGTTAGAATCTAGTGCTGGTGTTGATAACGATTTCTTTAAAGTAATGAGTAGTAGCTTGAGTAAATTACGGAATCCTCGGCTTGCTAAACATTATCAAGATCAAGAGAGTTAACAAATTTGTACGATTTGTATTATTGCTATCTATATTTGCATTTTTAATAGAAAACGGAAACATGACTAGCATGAGGTTAAGATAACGCAGTTCTGCAGGAACAGTCTCCGTGAAGGTTAAAACCATTGATGACACTCTAGCACTTTAAATGACACATCTTTTTTTTTTTTCTTCTATATATGCCATCAATGATTACAAATAATCTAAAAAAATGGAAATAATATGAGCTAGGAATCTTAAACTTACTTAAATCCGTATAATTGAGGCATATAAAAGAACAATAATCTAGACTTACAAGATAGGTAAAGTGGCGATGAATAAGTTTAAAGACTATTGTGGTTTCATCAAAACGTGTTAGAATTGCGCAAATCAATTGCTTGCACTAAAAAAAAAAAAAAAAAAAAACATATTTCCAATTTGTAAGCAAGGAGAAGTGTTTTTACATCCCCTGTGTGTAATCCATCAAACTGTGATAATAATGACTCATCACAAGAGTAAAAGTAAATTTACCAGATTCGTGTGGTTGAAATATGATTTGTTTAAAAGTATTGTAGTCACACATTTCTTGCAACCTTCTGGTGTAGCCTTGTAATGCTGTCACTATGCCAAGTTCAAGAAGAAAGCATCTATAAAGTAGGACTAACCCCTTGAGGAGACTTTGCTGGTAATTATTGACGTGGGATTGGTAAATAAAGTTATTGTTTTTGTTACTTGATTTTTCATTTTAGGAAATTTACCGAGTTTTTGCTCGTTTAATTATGCCCCATTATAAATCAAAATCTCTCCTTCGTCATCATCATCATCAGCCGAATGCCGTTTTCCCTTCCTTAGGCATTTTTCCGTGGCTAACATTTTAAGGTTTTATTCTGTGTTTGTGTAACATTATTTGGTGTTGCTACCAATTAATTATCACGGTAAATCCACATTAGGAAAAATACCGAGAATGGCACAACCTTAGATTTTGTTTTCGGAAATTTATTCTCCAGCGCTTATTTTCCATAAACTTCTATCGCGAAATCGATACTCTTATGATTAATAATAGCAAGAATCAATCATGAAAGAATAGTTTTGAAAAATTATTTAAGGGATGGAATACCCTCCCTTCATTGAAAGAGTTGTTCTAATTTTTTTCTTTTCCTCCTTAACATTCTACATTCTAATTTACAATTTGCCAAATAGCAATACATATACTTACATATCTCAACCAAAGAAACACAATTTCACACAATGCATTACAGATTTTTAAGAGATAGTTTTGTTGGTAGAGTTGTCTACCATTTGTCCAAGCATAAATACTTTGCACATCCAGAAGAAGCTAAAGATTATATTGTCCCAGAGAAGTATTTAGCAGATTACAAGCCAACTCTTGGTGATGATACAAGTATAAATTTCGAAAAAGAAGAAATAGATAATGAAGGTGAACCCAATTCCACTCAATCGTCTTCCAATAACACTGTAGTTAGCAACACTAATGAAGATGATAAAATAATTGTCACTTGGGATGGTGATGATGATCCAGAAAATCCACAAAATTGGCCAGCTTTACAGAAAGCATTTTTCATTTTCCAAATTTCATTTTTGACAACTTCGGTGTATATGGGATCAGCAGTTTATACACCGGGTATTGAAGAATTAATGCACGATTTTGGTATTGGAAGAGTCGTTGCTACTTTGCCATTGACATTGTTTGTTATTGGTTATGGTGTTGGTCCATTGGTTTTCAGTCCCATGTCAGAAAATGCTATATTTGGTCGAACATCAATTTATATTGTCACATTATTTTTATTTGTCATACTACAAATCCCAACTGCTTTAGTTAATAATATTGCTGGTTTATGTATATTGAGATTCTTGGGTGGATTTTTCGCTAGTCCTTGTTTGGCCACTGGTGGTGCTAGTGTTGCTGATGTGGTTAAATTCTGGAATTTACCAGTTGGATTAGCTGCTTGGAGTTTGGGTGCTGTGTGTGGTCCTAGTTTTGGTCCATTCTTTGGTTCAATCTTAACTGTCAAAGCTAGTTGGAGATGGACTTTTTGGTTCATGTGTATTATTTCTGGGTTTTCATTTGTTATGTTGTGTTTCACTTTACCAGAAACATTTAGCAAAACATTATTATATCGTAAGGCTAAAAGATTGAGAGCAATCACTGGTAATAACAGAATTACCAGTGAAGGAGAAATTGAAAATAGCAAAATGACAAGTCATGAATTGATCATTGATACATTATGGAGACCTTTAGAAATTACAGTCATGGAACCAGTTGTTCTTTTGATTAATATTTATATTGCCATGGTATACAGTATTCTTTACTTGTTCTTTGAAGTGTTCCCAATTTATTTCATTGGAGTTAAACATTTCACTCTTGTTGAATTGGGTACCACATATATGTCCATTGTTATTGGTATTGTCATTGCTGCCTTTATTTATATTCCAGTTATTAGACAGAAATTCACAAAACCAATATTACGCGAAGAACAAGTTTTCCCTGAAGTGTTTATTCCGATTGCCATTGTTGGTGGTATCTTGTTAACATCTGGTCTTTTCATTTTTGGTTGGTCAGCAAATAGAACCACTCATTGGGTAGGTCCGTTGTTTGGTGCTGCTATTACCGCTTCTGGAGCATTTTTAATCTTCCAAACATTATTCAACTTTATGGGTGCTTCATTCAAACCTCATTATATTGCTTCAGTTTTTGCTTCTAATGATTTGTTCAGATCTGTCATTGCCTCAGTTTTCCCATTATTTGGTGCTCCATTATTTGATAATTTAGCTACTCCCGAATATCCTGTTGCCTGGGGTAGTTCCGTGTTGGGTTTTATCACCCTTCTTATGATTGCTATTCCAGTTTTGTTTTACTTGAATGGACCAAAGTTGAGAGCAAGATCGAAATATGCTAATTAGTAATTGTCATTGTTTATAGATATATCGTGTTATAGATAAGTTAATCAATATTTAAGATAGGAAAGGGTTGTAACATCTTGTACTCTTGATATTCAGTGAATTTCAGAAAATGCTAAATACTAAATGTTTGGGAGGTTTTTAGAGTAAGTCATATAATGACTTGACGTATTGCTTATGTAACTTAGTCACATAGATATATTACTCTTGACCTTAAGTTGTTTTATTTGATTCTAATTCGACGAGTCATAATTATAATAACACAGTATGGTGGTGACTAGAGAATGAACACATAGATTAACAGCATCTCGACATCACGCCTGAGACGGTGTACAAATTTCCAATAATAATAACAATTGTTGGCTTAGAAGAATAGAAAGTATTGCCGATGTACGTGTTTTGTGTGTTTTAACAAAACAATGCTTTATAAGAGCATTATCCATTTCAAACTATATTTAGATTAAACTTCTCGAGTGGAAAGAGAGATTACCATTAAACACTTAGACACTGATACTTCCCTTAGATCAATCTTCAATTTAATGACTATAAAAAGAAAGCACAAACTTCTCTAAAAATAGTTTACGAGGAATATAATATTTTTTTACTGCGCCTTTCTGCTACCAATTACATTGCGGGTCTAACTATAAATAAATGTGTAAACTGGAGTGGTAGTGGGGTGAGTGTATGTATACATCTCTATGTGTGTATTCTATTGCTTAACCACTAGTATTTTTAATTCTCTAACCTTTACTAGGAACATATTCTAAACACCCGTGTCATACAATCTTAACAGTCAGTGTTGTGATACTCTGTAGTCTATTGTTGGTGCTTTTTCTTTCATATTTGCCAATTATTTGCAGCTGACTCAGCCCTAATTTGCCCACTTACTCTGTGCATTGTTTTCTTGTCTCAATAAAATCAATTCACAAAGAAAACCTCCGTTAACCATATAAACACGAAGGAGTAGTTTTGATATACATTATATATATAAATGGATTGCCAAGCCTTGGCTTAAATAGAAAAAATTTTCAAAGGTTTACTTGTTCGCGTATTTTGATAAATAATTTGACTTTATACTTTTTTCTTCCAGCTGCCTTTTTTTTTTTTTTTATTAAGTATATTCATTGGAATTTGCTTTGGTATCAACTACACTCATCTATGGTAAGATCATGGGTAACTATAAACCAAGTATTAAGCAATATGTTGTGACAGCAAAAGCAATAAAATCCTCACAATTTGCAAGACTTGGTATCTGCGCGATAGTTCTTCTTTTCATATTGGGCTATCCCTTCTACTTCATATCAAATAACCCATTCGATACATCAATACGATTCCAATACGTTGATCCATATAATGATACCACTCGAAAGTATACCACCATTGAAAAACAACACACCGATATTGGTGGTAACAGTACCACTATTATCTATCCCAAAAATTTAGACTTGGACTTAGACCAGGCGGCTTTGCAGCAAGTTTTAAATACCACCAACACAACAAACCCCTTTGTCCAATACATTGGTAACTCGTCATCTATAGCGTTTAGTCAATTGAATCAAACTTTAGCTACTCACAATATACAGGTTTTTGATTCGTCTTCAAACTCCAAAAACTGTCTGGATATATTGACTGAAACACGATTAACAATTTCCCAAAACATAATTATCAAGGAGCTGTTTGAAATAATGATCAAACGACTAATTCATCAATTGAATACGGAACCAGCATTTAAAGAGCTTGCGCCTTTTTTCCAGAATAGACTTTCACTTCATTTGCGATGGAAAACGTATCATAAACATTTTTACAAATTTGCCGGAACCTCGGTATGGTTAAAGGATTATGGGGTACATTTAATGATTAGTAGGGTCATATACTCTCAGAAAGCTAAAAAGGGGGATCCTCAAATATCGTTACTATATGCTCAATTATATGATACTAATTGGCAAGAATTAACAAATACAGATCTCCTTGTGTCGATGCAAGATACCACTGGGGCATACAAATTGGAAACATTGCTGTTCCCACGATTCTTACCCATGCCCTTTTATTTCAACCCCCTGTTAACTAAAGGAAGATGGTATGGTCCCGAGGATGCACGTATTATGTTGGTTAAAAACCAATTGGATATAGAAGAGCCAATGATAATTTTCAATTCATATCATCGTCAAATCACTAATCATACAACTACTGAAACGAAAGATGGTTCTGTTGAACTAAATTTTGAGTTTTATAGATCAATGTTTGTTGGTTGGCCATTTAGATACCAATTGGGTAAAGCAAATACTGATGGGTTCGTTGACGATAGGTTTGATAATGTAAAGTTCACAAGAGTGGCCGAATTAAAGATTCACAACCAAACTCGAGCTGCAGTTGAGAAAAACTGGACGCCCTTTGTTGATCCTTCAGAACGGAATCCTGAAGACAAGAGTCTTTATATTGTATATCAATGGGATAAATTGAGGATTTTAAAATGTGACATTAGCAATTTAGTGACTGACGATGGGTTTACTCATTATAGTGCATGCAAGTTCAAACAGGATAGTAAACTTAAGAAAGTGGAAAAAGTGGGACCAATCAGAGGAGGCACAGAATTGATTCCAACAACTATAGACAACAAACGGTTATGGATTGGGTTTTTGAGAGCACATATTGATAAATGCGGTTGTGGGAAAGCTATGTATCGTCCGAATATGGTAGTATTGCAAAAGACCGACAAGGGAACATTTAAGGTAGCTTATTTATCGTCATATATATCGTTCAATATTCCTGTTCCTGGTTGGAAAACTCCGGATATCCAATGTGCCAAAAAAGACCCAAGTGTTTTGATTCCCAATGGTATTTCTAATTGGGAAGTGGCTACAATTGATGGAATTGAGCGAGATGTTTTGACTATGACATTATCTGCTGCTGATGAAGACAACATTCTTATGGATATACATGGGTTAAAAACAGTTATTCAGGATCTTATTACAAATCAGAAACAAGACAACGAATTGGACACTGACCTGGTTCAAATGAAGTGTGTTGTTGCTTACTCAACTGAATTCTGTAGAGCGTATGGTGAGGAACAGGCCAGGTTAGGGTTGACAGGAGGATGGTTGCCACAGCATATTTAGATGTATACCTGTATTTGATAATCTAATTAGAAAGCATTAATTGTAACTGTAAATAATAATTTGCAGTATTGCTGTACGTAGTTATTGCTTGCATGGATAGTTGGAAGTATGCTACTTTTTTAATCCGCACCTCTTTTTTTTTTTATAGTTGATTTGGTAGATAGGAAAACCTTGAGCTCGATATTATCACCATGTCCTCTTTTTGAAAGAACCCTATTTTAATGTTAAAACCGCTAATACGAAAGAAGTTCTCCAGACATTTATGGAGAACTGTACATACAAGACATTATTCGAATAAGAAATTACAGAATGTTGAATCTACACCGGAACAGGAATCAACTTCAGCGATAGTTGATAGAATGAAGCAAATATTGGAAGAAAAGATATCTTCTCAATCTGCAACTACAATCGAAACTATGAAACGTAGTGATGAATCACTAAATCAAATCTTATCGAAATACGACACTATGTCAACATCACTACCCAATACCAAACAAGCAGCATCATATATAAAAAGTGAGCCAATACTAGCTCATAACAAACACGCAAAAGATATCTACAATTCAATTCCATGGAGTGGCACCGAGTCTGTTTATGATTCTAATTTAAGAATGATCGTTGATTCCAAACCCAAACCCATCAATGATCCAGCAAGTCTTGCATACAAAAAGAGAAATCCAACAAATAATGAAAAATTGGCTATGGCACGAGATATATCATTGGATTATAAAGTCAATAAACCCCAGAAAGGCAAAGATAAGGATGGCGACAACAAAGATGATGATGATGATGATGGGTTTAGAGAAATGTATCGTGAAAGATTATTAGGTCCATCAATGCTTATTAATCATAGTTCGACATCAGTTGATTTTGTAGAAATGCTAGCTAGTAATAAAATTAATGCCAAGATTGATCAAACAACAGGAAAATTTGAAACTGATGATATGCAAAATGTTAGAGGTAAACCTTTAGAAAAGCAGCATTTAGTGAATTGTACTGATTCGAATTATTTTATGAATCAAGTGTTAAATAAGCAAGAAGTATTACCTCCATGGATTGAAAGTCAACAAAATTTGAATAGAAATATAGCTCAATTTCGAAGGAATTTAATTGAAATGTGGAGCAAGTCCAAAAAATTACATGAATCAGATTTGAAATATATTGAAACAAAAATAAATTTGTTAAATCAGGAGATACGAAATTATAATCTTCAATGTCCTTCTGTTAGTGGACATAAGTTTAAGTTGAATAAAGAAAAGGAAATTGAAAATGCAATCAAGCAAGCTTTAGAAAATCCCATAAAACCAAAACCTATTGAAGTGAAGAATAATACCGGGTTTTTGGATATATTTGGTGGTGGTAGTGGTGGTAGTACACACACAAGTGCTGGTTCTAGACAGAACATTCACATAGACAGAAATATAGATCCCAAACTAAATGTTTGGCAAGCAATCAAAGATGTTTTTAGTTTAGGCAAATAGGGAAATGGGAATATATATTCTATTAAGTAGATGTTTTTAACACAAATACAATTATATTGGTCCTCCCAACAATGATGATTAAAAGATCTCTCAAATCTTTAGCGCGCTTAAAAAGTAGAGAAAAAGTTTCTTATTGTTAAAGTTTTGATCTGACTCACTCACGCTTCGATAGTCGCAGTGGCTTTTTTATGCCCTTGGCGCTTGGCGGGGACCCGACGTTCCACGCCGACGACAGACAGAACTCCTACTACTACTGCGTGAATTTGTGTGTGTTGTGTGTGTGTAATAACCCAAAAAAAAATAAAAAAAAGTTTTTACAATGCCGATTTTTATCAATCTTTACACCACCAATCGCTATCTACTGAGAATATTAATAAGCATTGAATGATAATATTACCGTCTATAAGGAATTTTTTATTCCTTTCTAGTAGTCGAAGTATAAAGGTGCTACCTGCTCGACAATACTTCAAAAATCTCACATTTATAACCACAAAACTTAACACCATACATTCGGGTCCAACGACAACAACAACAACAACATCATCATCATCATATCTACTAAAAACTGTATGTTTGTCACAATTCAGGACGTATAGCACTACCCCTTCATCCAATTTGCCACCTTCTCAAGTTTCTGTCAAGGCACATCTTGATGCAACTAATTTGAAAAAGAAAGAAATCAAACAAGAAAGATTAGAACAATTTCAAAAACAAGAAAACAAAAAAACTTTTAAACAAAATCTTCTAACCATTGGAAGAATTATTAAATTGGGGAAACCCGATTGGAAATTATTTGTACTAGCCATTGGATTTATATTATGTGCAGTTTTATACCCAACTACAGCCGTTAAATTGGTAGGATCTGTATTAGATTCATTCAACAATAACATTAAAGATGAAGATGGGGATTTACTTGTTTGGGGATATAAAGTTTCCACTGTGTTTGCAGTAATGATACCGTTTATGGCTGTTAGTGCTGTTTGTTTCTGGGCCAGAATTTGGGTATTAAAATTATTGGGAGAAAGATTAGTAGCCAGATTACGTGCTAGAGTGATGAAGAATTTATTGCGTCATGACCAAGAATTCTTTGATAATGATAAACACAAAGTAGGTGATTTAATCAGTAGATTATCAAGTGATGCATACATTGTCAGCCGATCCATCACATCTAATCTCCCTGATGGGTTGAAAAATTTATTGTTTGGGTTGTTAAGCTCATATATGATGTATCTGATCAATCCTATGTTATTTGGAATGATGTTATTAATCTCACCACCAATAACAATTGGTTCGGTATTTTATGGGGAGAAAATCAGGAAATTGTCGACCAATTTACAGAATGCCACTGCTGGATTGACCAAAGTGTCTGAAGAAACGTTGAATTCTATAAAATTAATTAATGCATTTACTGGTGAACAAAAGGAATTGAGAAAATATTCTACTCGTTTGAGAAGAGTGGTTGAAGTTGCTAAACAAGAAGCATTTGCTCAATCAAATTATTCTGTATCTATTTATTCATTGTATCATACTGGTTATTTGGCATGTGTGGCCTTGGGGGTTTATTTGATGACAAAGGGAACAATGTCAGCAGGAGATGTGGTGGCATTTACTATGTATCTGGAATTCTTCAATTCAGCATTATACAGTTTAACAACGACATATTTGGAATTAATGAAAGGCGCTGGAGCTGGAGTTAAATTATTTGCATTAATCGATTATAAAAACAAGGTTCCTGCTATACAGGGGGAAAAAGTGACAACTTGGAGACATACTTCAGTTCAAGACGACATACAGTTTCATGATGTTACTTTCAGTTATCCGACTCGTCCGAATCATACAATCTTTAACCATTGTAATTTTGAGATTGTTGGAGGCACTAGTACTTGTATAGTTGCACCCAGTGGAGCAGGAAAATCAACAGTTGCTGCATTATTGCTTAGGGCTTATGATATTCAACTGGGTGAGATCTTAATTGGTGGTAAGAACATAAAAGATATTCAAGTACGTGATTTGAGACGTTATATTGTTGGGATTGTTCAACAAGAGCCAGTGTTGTTATCGGGGACTATACTAGAGAATATTGTTTATGGGTTGACTTCTTCTGAGATCAACAAGTTAACAATGCAAGATATTATTGATGTATCCAAACAAGCCAATTGTCATGATTTTATTGTTAATTTCCCTGATGGATATGATACGGTAATTGGCAATCGAGGTGCTTCGTTGTCGGGAGGTCAAAAACAACGTATAGCTATTGCTAGAGCATTGATCAAAAGACCTAAAGTTTTGATTTTGGATGAAGCTACTTCTGCTCTTGATTCCAAATCGGAAAGTTTGATAAATGAAACATTGAAAAATTTGACAAATGAAGGGTCAATGACAATTATTTCTATTGCCCATAGATTATCAACAATTTCCAAATCGGAATTTGTTGTGGTTTTAGGTAAACATGGTCAAGTTGTTGAAACAGGTAAATTTGTTGAATTATTTAGTAACCCTGATTCAGAGTTGTCGAAGTTGTTAGATGAGTCGGCAACTTCACAAGCAGCAGCAGCAACACAAGAAGAAGATGAAGTAGATGGATCTGAACAAGAGAATCGTCATCATAAAACTCAAGAGGATGAACTAGAGCATATTAATCGAGAAGCTGAAGAGATTGAGAACAAACAAATCAAATATAGCAAGGTCAAAAATCTAATTGAATCATTACCATTGGATATGAAACAACAATTACTTGCAGAAATAAATAATGAGGAAAAGAACACCACTTGAGAGTCTTTTTTTTAATCATTCATGTAAATAACTTAAAAATGTAACTGCCCCCCTTGTTTAAGATTAGAAATTGCAAAGCAAAGCAAAACAAAACAAAAAAAAAAAAAATTATAAATATATATTTATTCGTATTGTTAAAAAAAAGTAGTTTAACTGTATCATTTTGTCATGAACTCTATTTCATATCCATAAATTCTCTTCAAAATTAAAATTGTTTTTTGAAAGACCTTAAATACAAACCAATATAAGATTCACCCATATGGATGAAGGATGGAAGGTAGGTAGGTATGCAGGTAGGTAGGAAGGAAAGTAATGGAGATGTTTATTTGTCAGTTGGTTTCAATGGAATTGGTTCACTTTGTTTACCATCTTTAAAAGTTATAACTTTGGCATCAACGAATCCTCTTTTTTCAGCAGCAGCTCTGAATTCTGGTTTTAAAGAGTTTCTTAAAGTTTGAGCAGCAATTGCTAAAGCTTTGTTCAATGATACACCAGCTTGTTTGTATGCAGACATGACTAGTTGAATTTGTTTTTTATTGAATAGATAATGGATAAAAATGGATGGGAAAGTGTCAAAGATTGTTCAAATTGGTTGGGAATTTTCTTTTTTTTTTTTTTTTTCTCTTCCTTTCTTCTTCTTTTGGGGGAGTTGGATTTGTTTGTTTCAATAAGAAAAGAAAAATTCGGATTACTTTTTGAACATTGGGACACTCCCAAGTTTTTTATTGGACGAGAACAAAGTTCAATTGAAAATGGTAGCTCTGCTTCTTTTTTTTTGTTACAATTCACACGCACATCTTTTCAAATTTGCAATTATTTTACTATTTCTACAAGTCTATATATATATGTATATGTATATGTCTATGTTTAATTAGGGTTTACTGTTTTTGGTATTTGTTTTGGTTTTGGTTTTGGTTTTGGTTTTTGAATTATGACAAGCATTATTCTTCTTACTGTTGATCCAATTGATAAAATCGAAAAACAAAGAAGGTTGTAATTTACTTTCCGATTGTAAGCACCATTGTTTTAATGATTTACAATAAATATCAACAATAGCTTGCATATTTGATTCATCTAAATTCAACAAATTTTTGGCAATAATAATACAACTTTGATTATAACTTTGTACAACTGATTGATTAGATGATTTTATAGTGTTTGCCTTTGTTTGTAATTCTTCAATTAAATTGATCAAGTGATGGTAATATTCAGATAGATTATTATCATCATCATCATCATCATTGTAGTACTTTTTTAATTCTTCATTTTCAATTTTAGTTTTGGAGATTTTATTTTTCAATAATTTATGAGCTTTAATTCCCAAATTTTTATCTAAAGTTAAATTCATCAAATTAATTAATGGTTTAATAAATGTTAAATTATAATGCAGATTTATTGCAACTTTATTAAATGTTTCTAACAAGTCTAAAACTCGATTTTTGAAAAAAATCATATTTTCTTTAGCTTCTAAAACTTCCAATTTACGTTTGTTACCAGTAGATAAATTAATTATTGTGTCTTGACGTTGTTTGAAAATTTTGGATAATTGATCATCCATAGCCATCATTTGTTCATCATCCATTGAATCTGATTCATAATCATCATCATCAGATGAAAGATCATCCAATTCATCAAATTTAACTTCACCAGATTCTTTTGTTGGAATTCCTAAAGCTTGAGCTAATTTCAAATTAGTTTGTTTATCTATTTCAGCGATGGTGTCTTCATTATTATCCAACTCACTATCATCATCATCATCATCATCATCATCACTGTCATTGTCACTGTCACTGTCACTGTCACTTTCACTATCAATTTCGCTATTTTCATTCAGTTTGTCATCCTGTGCTTCTTCATTTTCCTCCTCCTCTTCTTCCTCCTGTTCTTCTTCTTGAAACTCCTCATCTCCTTCAAAAAGTTTTTCTTGACCTTGTTTATTTTCTTTGGCTTCTAATACATCAAATAATAATTTAAAACAACCTTCATTAACACGTAATTTCCCCATATCATCAACTTGACATAAAAAATTTTCCCAAACCAAAACTGATAATTTTTTAAATAAAGTAGATTTTCTAGAAATAAAACTCAAGACAATTTCCGTTAAAACTAAATTATCATCAATTTTATTTTCATCATCATTATCATTATCATCATTGTTGTTGTTGTTGTTGTTGTTGTTGTTGTTGTTGTTGTTGTTGTTGTTGTTGTTGGTATCATCATCTTTTGGAGAAAATTGATTTTCAAATACTAATTTCAATTCATTAATTACTTGAATAGTTTCTTCATCTTCCATATATAATTGTATCAAACACATTGAAAACATCAATTCAAATATATATAATTTATCTGATGATGATGATGATGATGATGATGTTAAATTAGTGTTTAATTCAATAATTGTTGATAATAATTGTTCAGTTTCTTGTTTAACTATAGATATTTCATCATCAAATTCAACAAGACATTTATTTTTTGGGAGTTGTGATAATTTTTCAATTATTTGATAACAAAATGTCGACCAAGTTTTATAAATTTTATTTTCAAGTTTTAAAGTAATAATTTCTGATAATATTGAATTAAATTTTTCTTTACAAATAGATTGTAAAAATTTTGATATTTTAATTTCTTTGGTATCAAAAAATGAATATTGAAGTAATTTAGTTAATATTGATTCCAATATAGTATCAGATAATTTGAATTGATTATTATTATTGTTATTGTTATGATGTTTAATTAAGGAAACAATTTTATCTAAATACCATTTTAAAATATTATCATTTGAATTTTTATTGTTGGTGTTATTACTGTCTTCTGATACAATTTGAGTTTGTAATTTGATTATGAAATTTTCTAATAAAATATTGATATATTGATTAACATTAGATTTTATTTGTAAAATTTCATCAATAGTATGAGATTTACTAATTAAATCAAAATTCCAACATCCACCTTTTGATTCATCTAATAAACACAGTAAAACTATAGGACCCAATTCAGAATTAGGTTCTTGTTGAATGGTTTTCACAAGAGTTTTCAAAGTTTGTTGAGCAATCTTATATAACATTCTTGTTGATGATGCATGTTGATTGATTAAACATCTCATGAAATTTGGAGTAAATAAATATTCAACTAATGATGACGATGATGACGATGATGACGATGATGATTCCAAAGATGTGATAAATTTAATAAATATTTCAAACCCCCAATATTTACGTTCATTTGATGATTTTTCTGAAAATAATGTTTCATCAATAACAACTTTCCAAAATTCTTTTAAAGAAATATATTCTGGTTCTATTTTAGCACGTTTATTATTACTAACATGTTTTTGTGGTGGTGTTTTCTTTCTTTTTTTTGAAATACTAATCAGATCTTGTAATTCATCTTCAATATTGGTATCAACAACAAATTGATTAAATTTGGCAACAATTAAATCCCAAACAAATGGTAAACGAGAATTCCAACTACTCTTTTGTTGATTCTTATTCTTATTCTTCTTCGTCTTCTTCGTTTGTGTTTCTGTTTCTGTTTCTGTTTCCGTTTCTTCATCATTAATTACTTCAACATCTTTTAAAACTTTAGCTAATATTGGTAAATTCCCCTTATAAAAAGGATCACCATTTTTCCAATTTGGTTTTATATTAGATATATTTTGTGATAATTGACCACTTTGTGGAATTGATAAATAAATTGCTAAACCTTCAGTAGATAAATTTAATCCAAAATTATTAATTAAATTTAATATTTTAATATAAATTTTTTCACGATATTCAATATTATCTAATAATTTTATAAATTGTATTAATGTGAAAATTCCAGTTTCTCGAATCCAATTTTTATAATTACTTAATTCCATTAAAATTTCAACAAATTGTAACATATCATTTAATTCACTTTTCAATATAATAATTTTAGAATTAATTAATACTTGTAAACCAAATAATCTTCCAAATAAAATTGCTCGTTGTTCTTTACCTTTCATTGAACTAGTAATTTTTGTAGTTTCAACAAGTAAATTTAAATATTTACCAACAGTTAAAATATTCCGATTAATTAATTCATTAACAACTTCAGTTAATGCCATACTAAATCCAAATTTTGCTGCTTGTCTAGTAGTTAAAATCCCTTTTAATAATCTATTTAAAGCATATGACCATTCTTCTTCATTATCTGTAGCAATTAATTCAGAAATTAACAGAGTAGCAGCATTTAAACGTTCTTTAGGTAATTCAGAACCTAATTTAAAATAATGATCTCTCAGAACTGCCATGGATTTGTTATTTAAGGGGGAGGTGGAGTGGAATAAAATAGTTTGAATTGTGTTGATGTTTTTTTTTTTTTTTTTGGTCTTCTTGAACGGTTTTTTTTTTCTCTCTCTCTTTCCATGTACAACAACAACAACAACAACCGTTGCTCATCGCAGAAGACGACTGACAACTGACAACTGTAAGCAGTTTATTTCATACTTAATCAACAATAATAATACACAACTTCCACGTTCCACTGCTTACCAAGTTTCTTCTTTTTTTTAACCATCTAAGTATTACTATTATTATTATTATGTTGTCTAAAAAATTTACTCTACGATCACATAAATCATCAATAACTTATATATATCCTCATCCAACAATTCCTTCCAATGTTTTCACAGCAGATTCTTCTGGTTTAATAATTAATTGGGATTTAACCATTCGTCGACCTAAATCATCATGGCAAGCTCATACTGATACTATTCTTACTATATCAACAATCGAGAATAATAATAGTAATAATAATGGTGACGGTGATGGTGATGGTGATGGTGATTATTATTTATTAACTCATTCTCGAGATAATACTATTAAAATATGGGATTTATTAAAATTTTCATGTCTTTTAGAAATTCCTTGTAATTCATTAAATTTTACTAATATTGAAATTTTTAATGATTTATTATTTACTCCTAGTAGTATTAATTCAAATAATTTAGATGTTTATAAAATTAATCCCAAAAATTGGCAAATTAAAAGATTAATATTTGATTTTGATATTTATAAATTAGTTAATAAAAATGAAAATGAAAATGGGAATATTATTCAAGAGATAGGATCTGATACAATTACAAATAATCGTAATGATTTTGGAATTATAATGCAAATGAAAATCATCAAGACCATCACTACCACTACCACTAACACTACCACTACCACTACAAAAGAAAACCAAGAGGAGAATGGTGGAGATTTTATCATTTATTTGGGATTTGAAAGTGGTGATATTGTTGGGTTACAATTGATATTACCTCCAGCAAGAATATTATCAACAACTAACAAAAGTACTAATACTAATACCAATACTAATGATAAAACTATTATATATAATCAATCAGCTAAATTTATTCTTAAATATCATAATTCTTTTCATGTACCAAATCCAATAATTTGTTTACTGAATTTAAATTCAATATTAATATCAAGTTCAATTACTAATAAATTGATTATTCATTATAATCCTATTATTGAAATAAAAAATTTGAAATATTCAGGAATTCAATCAATTGTTTATTTTAAAAAATTTCATCAATTAATTTTTGGTTATTGGAATGGATATATTCAATATGATGATATATTAATTAAACAAAATTTACCAAAATTAGGTACAACCAATAATAATAATATCAATAATAATATTGATACCGATATTAATCAAGAACAATCAAAATTAACGAAAAAATTAACGTTTATGACTATTTTAAATGAATCCAAACAAGAAATATCACAAACATCTACTACTACTACTACTACTAGTGGTGGTGATAAATCAAAATATTCATCATTAATAAAATCAAAAAGGAATTTTAAATTACCTCTTTTATTAGTAGGATATGAAGATGGTTCAATAGTTGCCTACAATATATAATATTAGTTAACGAAATAAATTTTTGTTTTCTTAAACCCTTAACGTATAATATGCTCTAAAAAATATAAATCTCTATACTATACATTTAATGCAAAATTATTATCGAAAAGTTGCGAATTTCTTTTACTATTGTTATTGTTATTGTTGTTGTTGTTATAGGTAGATCTTCTTTTAGATTTATTCCCATGATTGTTGGCATTATTGTTAGCATTTCCATTTCCATTTCCATTGCCATTGCCATTATTGTTATTATAATTATTACCATTTCTAACAGAACCACTTCGTTTAACAAAACCATTACTATTATTATTAATGTTATTGTTGTTGTTGTTGTTGTTGTTATAGTTGTTATTATTATAATTGTTGTTTTGTTGACTTGGTTGACGACGATGTTGTTGGCCATGATCTGGTCTTGAATCATAGCTATTATTACGACGATGTGGATGGTGACCATTATCTGATCGAGAGTCAACACTGTTGTTACGGCGATGGTTGTTATTGTTATTGTTGTTGTTATTGTTGTTGTTACTACTCCATTGATGTGTTATTTCAAAATCATTATTATGATTAGTAAATTGTCTAGGTGTTGTTTGTCTAGGCGTTGTTGGTGGAGTATTGAATTTGGATCTACTTTTAGGTATGTTGATAAGATTATTATTAACTTGAGGTTTTTTTGGTAAAGAACTTGGAACATTTTCCAGTATAATAGGTGGCAGTTCTTTTAAAATCAAAGAATTACGTTTATAGTTTTTCCTCTTTTTCGATTGTAAAGAATGGCTATTACTATTATTATTATGATTATTATTATTTGGAGTAGCAGAACCGGAAGTGTTATGATTATTGAAATTATGATTATTTTCCAAATCTGGTGAATTGATTAAAGTTGTATCTTCATCAAAAGAACTATTGGTTAATACATCATTACTATGAGCTATAATTTCAGTCAAATCAATTTCAATTTTTTCTTTTTCTAATATTTTTTCTTGTAAATCAGGATATTTAACCAATAATTGTTCTATAATATTTAAATTTTGTTCAACTTGAGATTTAGTATCTTGTCCATGTAATTTTGCCAAATGAGCTAAATTACCCAATAATTGTAATACTTTGTTGTTTTTATTGACATAAATATTATCCATAGCTTTCCGTTTATTGGTTAAAGAATCCAATAAAGTATCGATATCTTTATCATTATTAACAATAGAAGTTTGTAATTCTTCAAATCGTTTAGTGTTTTCTAATTTATAATTATCAAAAGCAATTTGTAAATTATTTAATTCTTGTTGATAATGATTTTTATATTCCATTTGAGAAGCAATTAACGCGTCATAACTAATTTTTAATCTTTCAAATTCAGCAATATTAGCATTAGAATTGGATTGTAAATTATCACATCTAATTTTCATATTTTTATTGCTAAGTACCAAACTTTCATTTTGACTAGTTAATTCATTAAATTGATCTTCTAAATCTAAAATACGACGTTCTTTTCTTTTCAATAATGCCGATAACATATCATTTTCATGTTTAGCATTAGCTAATTGATCAACAAAGGAATCATTCTTTTTGGCAGTAATGGAATGTTTTTTCGTCAATTCTTGATGTGATTGTTTTAACGCAGTTAATTCATCAGTTAATTGATCTATTTTAGAATGTAAAGAATCAATAACTTTAGTCGATGAACTGGCAGACTTTGTTGTATTCTTCAGTGGGGAATTTGGAGTATCTGTCATTTTCTTATGTAGTGGTGGTGGTAGTGGTAGTAGTGGTGTTGCAAGCTTTTCCTTTAAACGAGAAGAAGGAGAAGAAGAAGAAAAAAAAGCAGGCACTTGATAATAATAATATGGTGATTTATCTCAATGTGGAATTATCAATCAATCAAAGATTAAATGAATCTTGGAGAACTGGTGGTGGGAAGGGGGGGGTATGAAAACAGGTTTCTTTAAATATCCTAATACTTATAAATCTAAGATTGGTTATATTTTATAATGGAATTGGTGATTATTTTCCCTTTTTTTCTTTTTTTCTTTTTTTCTATTTAAAAGAATCAATGTAATGTATTGTATGTATGTATGTATAGTATGAGTGAACAATAAAATATATACAACAACAAATAATATTGAATTCTAAATGAAACTAAATGAAACCAAATGAAACCAAATGAAACCAAATCTATTTCAAAAAAGAAGAAGAAGAAGAAGATAAATGGAACAGAAAATAGAAGTAACAAGCAAGAAGTAAGAAGTAAGAACGGAAAATAAAATAAAATAAAATAAAATTTTTTTTATTTCGTTTGTTATTGTTTTGAGTTGTATAATAATAAGTAATAAGTAGTGTACAAGTAGTGTACAAGTAGTTAGAGGTATTAATTAGAAGTTTTGAGTTAAAATACACGCTGAAATCTTAATGTCGTGTAAATCTGGTGAAATCTCTTTTTTTGTTTTTTTTTGTTTTTTTTTTCCAATTGATGTTGTGTTGTCAATTCTACACACACACACATACACACTTGTACATACAATTGGAATCTTAAGTATAATCCTGCATATAGATAGATTACAATAGAATTTTCACTTTTTCTCTATATCATCCACCAATCACTCATCACCCACTACACTACACTACACTACACTACACTACACTACACTACACTACACTACACTACACTACACTACACTACACTACACTACACGCTATTCACCAATAAGTTCTCTATTGTATTGTTATTGTTATTGATGTGTTCCAATTTGGGAAAAAAAGAAAAAAGAAAAAAGAAAAAAGAAGAATTTAGACGATGAACAAAAAAAGATTACTCAATAATAATAATAGCCACCATTTTCAAGTATAAATTGTTTATTGGACCTTCCTTTCTGGGTGGTTTGTTTAAACTTTTAATGGTGGCTCTAATGTATACCCCCCTCCCCCCTCGTTAATACCTGCTCTTATTCTATTTCTTATTACCCCCCCCCACACACACACACACATCTAGATTGTTTCATATAATTTTAAAGTTCAATTTATCTATGTTGTTGTGTTGTTGTGGTGTGTGTTGGTTGCTTGGTTGGTGGAGGTTTCGTTTTGGTTTAAGAATAAATTGAAGGTGGGAATTTTAGTTGGAAAATTAATTAATTAATTAATTTCTTTTTTTTTTTTTTTTCTCTTTTTTGTTTTTTTTGACGCGTTCCAAAACAATTACAATGAACTTTAACATTCCGTATCAATGAATTAGGATTCTTTTTGTTTCTAGTTGGGGCCCTATCTACTATTGCTACTACTACTACTACTATTACCACCAATTGTATGCTATTTCTTAATTATAATCGCGTGAATGAAAATGGGGATTTACATGTGCTATAATAAAATTTATTAGCAGGTTTTTTTTTTTGTTTTTTGTTTTTTGTTTTTTTTTTTTGCTCTTGTTTCCTTGATGTAGTGGTTTGTTTGTTGGTTGGTTGGGTGGGTGACGGTATATTATTATTAATATTATTAATATTAATATTAAGGGGTCCCCAAAAATTAAGGCATCATCAAAAAGGGGTTAGGTTTAAAAAAAAAGAAATTGACAAGTCGGAAAAACGGAACAATTTGGTCGTGCGCGAGAAATCGAAATCATTTTTTGTTTGTTAAATTCTGAAACATGAAACAAATTTTGTGAATTTTAAAAAATTCTTTTTGCTGCGAAAACAAAAAAAAATAAAAAAAAAAATAAGGGGAGCGGGGGGTTGTTAGAATTTACATCAAAACCAAACCAAACCAAATCAAACCAAACCAAACCTACTACTTGGTGAATCAATAGATACTTTTAAAAATAAAAAAAACTTATATTGTGGATTTACAGATAAATTCCAATTATTACTTTTACTTATAAACTTTGAACAATGACTTACTTACCAAATTTGATCTGATCTGATTGTCTAAAGTTGATCTCGTATACATTATAATGTAATGTAATCCCTGTTAAAAAAAAAAAAAAACATACCTTTCTGATACATAACAATGGTTTTACTAAACTTACTTGTTCTACTTAATCACAACCACCACCACAACCACCACCACAACCACCACCACCACAACTACTACAACCTCCATTATCTCCTCCACAAGCCAGACCATTATCAGTAACACAAGCTGAACCTCCAAATGAGCAACATTTACCTGAATCACTAACACACTGAGCATTCACAGAATTACATAATCCAGTACCATAGAATTGACAATGATCAATTTCAATAGGAGCATATGGTACAACCACATAATAACCATCTCTCCTATTATTATTATTATTATTAACATTGTTGTTCTTGTTGTTGTTCTTGTTGTTGTTATCATCCCAAGGCATAGGGGTTTTCTCACGTCTGTTTATGGCTTTTTTCGTTGGCATTTGAATTGAATTATGATTACTAATATGAGTCACACCACCTTGGTTTTCACCATCAAATAATGGATTATTTTTTAAAAGTTGTTGTTGTTGTTGTTGTTGTTGTAATTGTTGTTTTTTCGTTTGAAATAAACTTAAAAATTTTTTATTGGTGGTATATTTGATTCTATAATTTGTACAATATTGACAATAACAAATAGAATAATTATCTTTAAATAAATATTTATATTTTTTTGATGTAAATGAAAACCCATCATTTAATTTATTATTATCAATTTTATCATTATGATCAATAACATAATGACAAGATGAAGTTAAACAATCATGGAAATATCCATACATTGATAATTGATGAGTATGCCATATTAAATCAATATCTAAAGTAGGAACCAATAATATTTCTTTTGTATATTTATTATTATTATTATTATTAGTAGTAGTTAACATTGAATAAAATCTTTTATAACGAATTAAAGATTCTTTTAAACTTTCATAAATTAAAGGTGAATGTAACCAATCAATTTGATTAATTTTTTCCCAAAAAATTTCTTGTCTTAATATACATCCAACTAAATCTTCACCAATTTCAATTCCATTTTTCACTGTAGAACTAATATAATTGAATTGAAGATAATTTCTTAAAATAATTCGAATTTTTTTAATTTCATTAATATTAATATTAATATTATTTTTTGTAGGTTTTTTTGTAGGTTTTTTTGTAGGTTTTTTTGTAGGTTTTTTTATAAGTATATCATTTATTATAGTGATTAAATTTTTTTCCACCAGATAATTTTTTTCAATTGCTTGACAAATATTTTTATTAAGAGTTATTGGAGATTTTGATGAGTATTTTGGATTACAAATAACCAGAGAAAAATATTTGTATATCCCTGGTAATAAAGGATAAATTTCATTTTTATTTTTTCTTCTTTTTGCATCAACAATCAAATGAAGTATTCTAAGTGATTCATGAGTTATCATAGAAATATTAATACAAGGACAAGTATAAGCACATTTTTTTGAAGGTTGTGACAGTAGTGGTGGTGGTGATAAATCATCTTCTATTATAAAAGATTGTGATCTTAAAGTTCTAACACTTAAATTTCTATCAGCTAATCCCATTTGATTTTTATCATTAATTTTTATCCAATCAGTTAAAATTTTTTTACAACCAGGACAATAAAATCTTACTAATTGTTTATTTAATGAGAAATTGGTAGCGATATCGTATTGATTAATATCTCTTTCATTATCATCATCATCATTATCATCATTAGTAGTAGTAGTAGTATCATTAGTGAATGATTTAATTAAATTCAAATAATTTTTTTGATTAATGGAATAATCAACATTAAATTCAAAAGTATAATTATCAATAAATTGATTAATTTTATATAAAGGTAAAGGATAATTAGCAAAATTTAATACATTATTTCTTAAACAAGTATCATAAAAAGTTTTCGGATTTAATAAAAATGAATGCCATACCATAATTACATCTAATGGTGGCATTAAATCATTCATCATATTTATAAACCATTTTTGATTATCATTATCATTAGTAGTAGTAATAATAGCATCATTAAATATTTGTAATTCTGTTTTTCTAAAATTTATATTTCTTCCTTCACTATTAATATAATTTTTATAATTTTTTTCACGTATTGCTGAAATAAATACAATAAATCGTCTTACTGCTAAAGTAATAAAACTTTGCCAATATTTTTCTCGATATTCATCATTTAATTCATAATTAATTAATACTTTATTTTTCATGACTTGGAAAGCTTTTAATAATTTTAAATGAATAATGGCTTCATGAATTGTTGGTATGAATTGTGGTGGTTTAATAGTTTTAGTAATATCAATTGGTAAAATATTATCTGGAGATGGAGATGGAGATGGAGATGGAATGGTTATATATCTATAACTCAGAAAATCTAATGGATTTGAAAGAATTTCAATAAATTTATTCAGTCTTTCTGTCATGATGATGTAGAGAGTGTATGTGGTGCTTATTATTGTAAAAGGAGAAACAATATAATATTTACCATTATATTTTGAAAAGGGGATCCGTTCTTTGTTTTTTTTTCTTTTTTTTTTAGTACGTAGGGATTATTTATATTATTTATAGATTATATATACCACTTGATGGAAAAAGGTCATTATTATTATTATTATTATTATTATTTCTTGGTAGTATTTTCATAATATAATTGAAGGGGTAACACTTTGAATTAGACTTTCTTTTTTTTATGATTTACGAGCTTTTGGAATAAAGAATTATCCCACGTTTATTTGGAAGAAGTTTACATTGACAGTAGTAGAGTGAGGGAGGGAGATAATGCATCATCATAATCATTATCATTATCATTATCATCATGATAAAAGCCAAATATTTATTTCTAATTATGGTCCTAAATGTTTTTTCTTTTAATGGTTTTACACTAGTAATCCAAAATAATCATGACATTAAATAACTAGGGCTCTTTCATTATGGATTTAGATTAATTGCCAAAAAAAAAAAAAAAAAGAAAGCTGGAAAAAGCTGGGAAGGCAGCAACCTATACAAAACTGGATCTCTGGGTTAATTGAATCAATGTTCTTTATCAATCTTCAATTGTCTTTCAATTTCTTTTACTACTTACATAGAACAACACTACCATTTGAGTGATATTATGTTCCTCCTAATAGTTTTATCTATTTTCCCACCCCCTCCACCCACCCCCTCTTTTCCCCCATCAAGTAATGCACGTGCCTGGTTTAAGATCTTGATTGAATGAACATCGCCAAAAAAAGGAGTGGAGTGAATAGAAGCAGAAGAAGAAGAAAAATATGTCCAATGGTACACGCAAATCTATTACAATTTTTTTTATACGACAGCAAAGTTCTCAACTCTCCACAGTATACTATTTACTACTTACTACTTACTATGTACTACTGCGTAAGGCAAAGGATTTGGCGGAAATCAAACCAACAAAGAAAAAAAAAAGAAAATTTTTCATTCATCCAATTTAGTTGGACTGAAAAAGGAATCGTTTACTACGACTACTCCTACAACTACAACAACAACAACCACTACAACAAGTTGAAAACTTTTATATCTTTTTTCTTCAAACGTAATTTTACTACATCAATTATGTCATCTTATAAATTAGTTTGTTTAGGTAATCCATTATTGGATTTACAAGCCAAAGTTGAAAAAGATTATTTACAAAAATATGATTTAAAAGATAATGATGCCATTTTAGCTGATACCAAACATATGCCAATTTTTCAAGAATTAATTAAACGGGATGATTTAGTTTTAGTTGCTGGTGGAGCTGCTCAAAATACTGCTAGAGGAGCTCAATATATTTTACCACCAAAATCAGTAGTTTATTTTGGATCAGTTGGTAAAGATATTTATGCTGAAAGATTAAATCAAGCTAATGAAGAATATGGTTTAATTACAAAATATCAAATTCAACCAAATATTTCTACTGGTAAATGTGCTGCTTTAATTCATAATCATGATAGATCTTTAGTTACTGATTTGGCAGCTGCTAATCATTTTACTCCTGATCATTTACAAAAATTAGAAAATTGGGAAATTATTGAAAATGCTGGATTTTATTATATTGGAGGATTTCATTTAACAGTTTCTCCACCAGCAATTAAATTATTAGGTGAACATGCTAGTAAAAATAATAAACCTTTAATTTTAAATTTTTCAGCTCCATTTATTCCTCAATTTTTTAAACAACAATTGGATGAAATTTTACCTTATGTTGATTATGTCATTGCTAATGAAAGTGAAGCTGCTGCTTATAGTGAAAGTCATGATTTAAAAACTACTAATATTGTAGAAATTGCTAAAAAAATTGTTAAATTACCTAAAAAAAATAATCAAATTTCTAGAACAGTTATTTTCACTCAAGGATTAGATCCAACTATTACTGTTACTTATGATATTAATAAAGATTCATTTGATATTCAACAATATCCCGTTAAAGAATTGGATAAAGAAAAAGTTGTTGATACTAATGGTGCTGGTGATGCTTTTGCTGCTGGATTTGTTGCTTCATTGGTTCAAGGTAAAAATTTACCTCAATCAATTGATGTTGGTCAATGGGCTGCGGCTTTATCTATTCAAGAAGTTGGTCCAACTTTCCCATTCCCAAAACAAACTTATTCTAATTAAAGAGGATACCAAAAAAAAAAAAAAGGGGGGATTTTAAATATTACTTGTCCTAATTCCTTTTTTGTTTTGGTTTTTGTTTTGGTTTACTTTTAGACATTAATTTATTCCTTAAATTTTTTTGTTTTTTATTATTTTTATTCATTTCAATCATTTCAACATGGGTTATAGAATTTCCCAAAAGAAATTTTTTTTTATTTTTTTTTTTTGTCATATTATCTTCATAATACTTCAACAGGTTTATTCATTCATTTATTTATTTATTTATTAAAGAATTGTAGTTGTTGGTTGATGGAAGATTCCAATAGTTTTCAAAAATTGTAACCTGGAATCAAATGAGATATTATTTTGTAAAGGTGTTTTGCAAAGATTGACGATAAATTTTTTTTTTTTTTTTTTTTTTTATTTTATCATTTGTTGAAATCAAAGAAAAGCCAACCCTACTTTTGCAATGGTGTAGAATTATTTCATTATTGTATATCTATGTATCACATTTCATATTGTCTTGTTATACTAGAACTTGATAGTTGTTATTGGAGATATTCTAATTTTTAGCAATGAAAGTTTTTTTTTTTTTTATTGACGATTTCTTAACCAAATTTATATCAAAATTGAATTCTACAAAGATAATTATCAATATCTAATTATTAACCAAATCAAACATTAAGTCAAACATTCAATTAAATCTAATTATTTTCATTTATTTCAAATATATATATAAATAAATAAATAAATATATATTATATAAATAAATATATATTATATAAATATTAAAAAAAAAAATCTTACTATACAAAACAAAAAAAAAAATTTAAAAAAGGAAAAGTTTGATTCCAATATTCAACTTCAATTTCAATGGTTGTTGAAATTGAAGATTCAAAACAAAACGAAACTAAAACAAAGCCAAAAAAAATAAAAAGGTTAATAATAATAGAGTTAGTAACTATCTTAAATCAACATTAAAATCAAAACCAAAATTCCACTAGAAAATGAAACTGAACCAAAGAGATTAACAGCAGCAGTAGCAGTAGCAGCAGCAGCAACAGCAGCATTATCATAAATTGGAATTGGAGTTTTAATTGGTTCATTTCCTGATTGAGTAATATAAATCAAAGTAGTAATTGTTGAAGTTGTAGTATCTTCATCAGAAATCAAATGAATTTTCATCATCATCATCAATCTTCAGGATTTTCAGGATTTTCAGGATTTATTGGACCATCAGTAACTTCATTATCATTATTATTATTATTATCTGGTTGTTCTTCTTGTGGTGTAACTATAGCATCATTATTTGCAATAGCAGCAGTAGTAGTAGCAGTAGTAGTAGTAGCTGAAGAACTATCATTCAGAATATATTCAGTAATCACCAGATGAGTAGTCAATGTAGTAGTTGTAGTGGTAACAATAGTTGAAATCATTGAAGTTTTAACTTCACAAATAGTTTCATCAATACATGTAGTAAGAGTGATTGTTAAATCAGTAATAATTGTCTCAATTTCAGTCTTGGTGACGATTGGACAATGTGTAATGATAATGGTATTACGAATAGTAGTTCTTGGTGTACATGAACCATCATCATCTTCTTCTTCACAATCAGTAACAGTAGCAGTATCAGTGGTTTCTGTAATAATTGTTGTTAATTCTTGGTCAGTAATATCTTTTGTAGTGATAGTATCAAATGATGATTTTGTTGATTCATTAGATTCATCAGTTTCAATTGATTCATTAATTGGATTGCTAGTTGGAGTAATAGATTGTTCATCATTATTGGTTGTAATAGTATCACTTGGTGTATCACTAGGAGAATCCTCAATAGGTGGATTTGACTCAACCGCATTATCATCATTATCATCATCATTATCGTCATTATCAGTCGATTCAGGTACTTCAGTTGGATCAGTTGGATCAATTTCATCAATATTATCTTCTTCAATATTGACAATTTTAAATTGATTTAATGGTTCACAACCATTTTCTTCACCAAAATATACTCTATAACCAACATTATTATTATCATCATTATTATTATCATCATCATCATGATTATTACAAGCACTAAATTTAACATTATCAGAATAAAATCCATCTATAGATTCTTGTATTAAAAAAATACCTTCATCATTAATAATCCAACCTTGAATTGCATCTTTTTGATTATCAACTAATTCTAATAATTTTTCATCATTAATATTAATCCATTTATTATTATTATTATTATTATTATTAATTTGTAAATAACCATCAATAATTTTAAATATTGCTAAATCACCATTTAAAAGTGTAATGAATTTTTCATTAGAATAAAAATAAACTCTATCACCTTGAAACATGGCTGATATAATCATTGACATTGTTGAATCGATATTTCCTCCTTCTTCTTCTCCTTCTCCTTCTCCTTCTCCATCACCACCACCTTCTACATCTTCTTCTTCTTCTTCTGATGGTGATTCAGTTTCTTCAGATAATTGAGAAGATGTAGTGCTTTCTTCTTCTTGTTCATCAGTTGTCATGGTAGTGGTAGATGATTTTGTAGTAGATTCATCAGTTGAAGTTACAGATTCAGATTCAGATTCAGATTCCTTTGATTCAATTGTAGTTGATGACTCATTGGATTTAGAAGTTGTTGTTACAGAATCATTTGACGTGGTTGTACTTGTATTTGTACTTGTACTTGTACTTGTGGTTGAAGGTTTGTCTGTTTCAATAGTGGTAGATTCAACTGTTGTTGAAATATCATTATCTGTTGAAGTCTTGATTGTTGGTAAATCAGTCTTGGTTGTTGGTAAATCAGTCTCAGTTGTTGGTAAATCAATTTCATTTGTAATTGATGACTCAATTTCTTCTGATGATTCTTCAGTTGTACTTGAAGGAAAATCAGTTGAAGATTCAATATCCTCATCATATTCTTCTTCTACTTCTTCTTCTTCTTCTTCTTGTTGTTGGATTTCTACTTTTGGTTCTATAACAATCTTAAAAATGGCCAATTTTCTACAATTAGATAAACCCAATGGATTAGCTAAAATGGAATATGGTAATTTATTACCACAAAAATATAAATCATGATCAAATTTAAGTGTTTGTCTATCTAAAGACCAACCAATACTTGAAGATAATGATTCATCATCATCATCATCATCATTATTATTATTAGAAAATTTTTTAAGATAAGAACAATTATTTTCATTATAAGTAATTATATCATTTGTACCAGCACAAAATAATTTATTAGAATTTTTATTAAATTCAAAAATATCAATTGATGAATCACTTAATTGAACTTGAAAATTAATTGGATCAATTTGGAAAAATAAATCTTGATAATCTATAATAGTTTTAACTCGAAATAAATCATTAGCTTGAATTAATTTAATAAATATTAAATAAGTTAAAATTGAAATTGATATCATTTTAATTAAACTTAAAACAAAAAAAAATCAAAAAAAAAAAAAAAGAATGAAAGAAGGAAGGAAGGAGAAGCGATATTGAGGTTTATAAATAATTTCAATAAAATTGAACAATATCTGGGACGGCTGGTAGTTTTCTGTTTTTATATATATATATATATATATATATATCAACAATTGGGTCAATATCTTGTCAAAAATTATTATTATTAATATTATTATTATTATTATTATTATTATTATTATTATTATTTTCCTTATAAATTTTATTGCCAGCTTCTACTGTCACCCATGTCATTAAAAAAAGAAAAAAGAATTTGCATATAATTTTTGATCATAATTTGATTATAAAATATATCTATATTCATGAAGTTGTTGTTGTTGTTGTTGTTGTTGTTGTTGCTGTTGTTGTTGCAAAAAAAAAATTAATATATTATAACAACCAGAAAAAAATAAATTGTTTTTTTTTTTTGCAGTTTTCTTAACAACAACAATAAAAAATAACCAAACCAATTCGTTACATTTTCATTAATCAAATTCAAGAATTTTAACATGAGGAGGGGGGGGAAATAGAGGGGGAGAAAGAGAGAGGGGGGATATTAAAAGTGATATATATAGGTATCAAGGCTGGTGTATAGTTTATTTTTTTTTTTTGAAAGGAGTGCCAAGCTGTTTCCAATTATATTTTTATTATCAATTGGCGCTTGTTCAAACGTGGTGTGTTTCAATTTGACGTGTCATATTATTATTAACTGACTTTGAATCATTTGTTAAATAGCTGGCATTGAAGTTTACAAAGAGGTGACTTAATTGTATACATATATATATATATATATATATCTTGAAGTTAAAAGCAAACAACCAACAAACTGTATCATTTGTAGTATTATTGATAACCAACAAGGCTGTATATTTTTTTACACTTTTGGAAATGATTTCATAACAAATCCATTCTAAAAATTTACCGCCAATTCCTACTTTTATTTTTAATCTATTGGTTAGATAATTTTTGATTTTAATTATCCATCTCTTATAGTATTTGCTTTTTTTTTTTTTTTATTTTTATTTTTATTTTTATTTTTACTTTTAACATCTTTAGAAAAGGAATAATAATAATCACCTGGTTTATTCAATATTATTTTATTTCATCTTCAATTAAAAAAGAAAGGAAGGCTTTTGTTTTTTTTTGACATATTTATCAATTAGTAAAGTTACTCAGCGTTTACATTTATAAAAGAAAATATGAAAAATCAGGCAAAAATGAAATTATTATTTGCAAATGAACAGTTAATACAATTTCAATCAATTTCTGTTGAAGGATTGGATTGGATTAGTATTTAGTAGAGTGAATATTGATAGGTGGTGGGGGGGGGGTGTCTTTAGGAGGTAGAACGTTGAAGTCGTGTGTACTTCTAATTCCCCCAATTTCTTTTTTTTTTTTTTATCCCATTGGGCGTGTCTCGGTCCCCAATTTTTCTTTTTTTTGTCTTTCTTTCTTTTTGTTATCTCCTTCAATTAATATTACATCATCCATCATTAAATTAACTTCATAATATTAACTATAGTCTATTCTAGTCTATTCTAGTCTATTCTTATATACTTATTAATATTAATTAGAAGGATTATTAACTAATGATAACTTATTAGTACTGTGTAGATAATTTGCTTAATTAACTTCTCTCTCATTTACAGTAAAGTGAAAAAAAAAAAAAAAAAAAAAAGAAAGACAGCCACAAACAAACAAACAAAGGTGGAGTAGTTTTGTCCCCTTAAATTTTATTTTTGTCTTTGTCTTTGTCTTTGTCTTTTTAAGTGATTGCTCTCTTTTACACACACACACACTTTCTTACTTTCTTTCTTTCTTACTTTCTTTCTTTCCTTCAACACATATATATATATATATATACATCTTTCTAACTTCCTTCTTTCTATTGATAGATTCATTCAAAAATATATTCCATTCCCATTGATTTATGATAATCCCTTGTCATAGATTAGTTTCTTGTTTTTTTCTTGCCTTACCTTGCCTTGATTTGATTTGATTTGATTTCATTTCATTTGTGGTATCTCCCCCCCCCTCCATTGTTGATCGTGTAATTATTATCCCCACCCCACCCTTTATATTAATCCTAATGAATATTTTAACTTAATCCAACTCAAAATATGTTAGTCAAGTTACCGTTGGAAATACAAATTAAACTATTATTAATGGTACCCAACTCAAATTTAAAATTTGTCAATAGTCACTTTTATTTATTATATAACGATTTATATTATCATAAAATTGTCAATACTTTTGGTGAAGCTACTGTCAAAGTTATTATAAAAATATTACCTTGGTTAAAACCTTATATCAAATCATTAGATGTGTTTCGAAAACAGGCAAGATTGGTAATAACGAAAAGATTACAATTGGAAGAATTACCCATAATTATCCATAATTCTGATTTTACTACCACCACCACCATAAACCCATTGAATTGTCAATATATCAAAGATTCATGGAAATACATTTATTCTATTCTCAAAAATAAACGACTTTATGCAGAATATTGTGATTACCAAATTGATGAACCATCAAATTATGTTTTCAATCATTATGTTGAAATCAATCGAACTTATTTGTTAAGTTATAAGAAAGTTTGTTGGCTTACCCCTGGTGATTATAATTTGAATATTGCTTTGGCAATTAAAAATGGTCAAGGATTAGGAACAACAAAATTCGAAGTTAGATATCAAGAATTGAATGAACTTGGTGAAACTCTTATTAAACTGCAAACATTTTATCCTCCTAGTAATATCAATGAAATTTTACCGAAAAATCAATTTGTTTATTTAAATGTTGGACATTTTATAATACCAAAGCCTTCAAAAATTGAATCAAAATTTTATTCAAAACAATTTCAATTTCAACCTCAACCAAATAATGATCATAATAAACTACGAAGAATTGAAATTGTAATGGAAGAAATTGGATTATATTTAAAAAGTGGATTTCGTGTTTATTTTATTGACATTAGTCAACCATCAATGTTATTCAATGAATATGATTTATTATATTATTCAATCAATGAAACTGATTATCGATATTTCATTAATATTTTATTGAAAAATCTATATAAAGCTTTGAATTATGTACAAAATGCCGGATGTTCAGATGATTTGAGTTTCCAATACAATCGAGATATTTATGGAGATGGAGATCCATTTATTATAATTAAAAAATATGATAAACAATTTTTATTGGAATATGACAAAACTAATGGAATGTTGTCTTCTTCATCTTCATCTTCTTCATCTTCATCATTGGCTTTAAGTTCTTTACAAGATTATGTATTATATGATAATAAAAAGTTGCTCAATTATGGCAGGTTTTTCTTTTTAAATAAATTTACAATAAGGAATTTTAAATTCACTACTATTTATCAACAACGTCAATTTATTAATAGATTTGGTGATTATTTGATTGATTGGAAAGAACAAGATAGTAAAAAAAATACTAATAAAGATGAAATGCCTATTGAAAGAAATTGTACGTACGATAAGTATGGATTGAAATGGAAACTTCCTATATTAGGTCAGTTATAAAAAAAAAAAAAGAAAGAAGGGTATGGGGATATGTGTATCTTTAACTTCTAATGTATTATTTATGTAGTTTACTGATTTAGAAAATAACATATCACTTTGCAAATTGAGGTTGGCAATAGAAAGTAAGAGGGAGGGAGGGAGGGGGTTGGGGGTGGGGGGTAGTTGATTATTTTACGGGAACAAGAAAAACTGTTATGTACACTGTATAGGGGTAGTGTGTATATTAACTATTTATGTACAATTATCTAATCTAGAATCGTTAGTTCCTTTTTCCAAGATCAATCCCAGGGGGGATTCCAACTCATATTTATATTACGTTAATCGGATAACACCGAACCCACATTCGGTCTTCTCCACTTCTAGCTTATGGGGGGGGGGGGGGGGAAGACAAAGATGGTTCTGATCGGCTCAAGAACGTCAATGACCATAAGTCGGAGGTTCACTAGCTTATCCGATATCCCTGCCAATGACAATACATGAAGAATCACCTTCTATGCAGTCTTCAGCACTACAATCCTAACAGTTGCCCACCGGTAGACCAAGTGTCCCCACTTGCGTCCAAGTGAAGATCCATGACCGAGTGGCTGTATCAGATGTAGACGACAACGTCAGATGTATGGTCTGGTTAGTTGTTGTGGACGGCGTCACTGTGATGTTGGAAGGTAGCGGAATGCCTTGAACTTGGGGAATCTAATGACCACATTAACGGAGTTGGACCCGTCATGGAATGATAAAAACACCAGTGGGTTAATGGCAAAAAAAATTCTTATCAGACGAACCATGAAAAAAAAAAAAATCAAAAAAAAATTTTGGTAGGGAAACCATTATCGTAATGGGCAAAAACCCTGCCTAACTAATCAAAATTGATTGAATCTGCCATTATTGAACTACGGTGGATCCGTCTTAGTTAACCAGTTTCTAATCATTCCTTTGATTTTGTAGAACTGTTTCGGCAATGTGTATCAAATCAGTATTTTTGTAATTGACTAGTTGTAATAATATCAGGAGCATTGGCAATAGTGTCTGACGGTAGTTGCAATAGTGCCTCGTCGTGGACATTGTTGTGAATTGCGTTGTCTGCGGAAGACAGTAACTCGGAAGTTTGTGCTGCCTAAGATTGAATGTCGGTTGATGTGTTGATGTGAACATCATTCGTATGACTTGGGATTAAATGTGGTGGATGATCTTCGCAGTCTCGCCTGAAGTTGTCAAGGAGCTGAGTCCATTTAGTTGGATCGATGCATTTAATTGTTTCATTGGCTTTAAAAATAGATGCATGATATTCCGGACATTCTTTAAAAGTAAGTGCTACTGTTTGATTTAGTAGATCCACACCGACAATTGCTTGAATCCAGTCATTTCTTGAAAATTGGATTAGTTGTTGATTGTTATTAGGTGGTACCCCTTAGATTATCTGAACGGGAACTAGCAAATGGTCGTAAGTTTTTGACATTTACTAATCTTGATGTTTGACCAGTTTTATCAAATGCTTTACCAAGATCTAATTCATAAACATTATCATTATTGGGAACTTTCTGAATCACTTTGAAAGGACCAAAGTATAGGTTGTAGTAATCCATTTTCATGTGTGTTTGATGGTTTAATTGTTTGACACTTATAGCACCGTTTAGTGTAAAGTTTTGATTTGGTTGTACATGTTTGGCCAATAATATAATTCCGATAAATCTGCTAACACTTTCAATGCACCATAGTGAGTTGCTGTTGGTGAATCATGATGCAAACGAACGATTTCTAGCTGAAGTTCTGCAGTTGGAATTACCAAACGAAGTATTGAGTTTCCTAGCTTATTAATTCCTTTGTAGAATAACAATCCATCCTTCACAGTATATTGTTTGATGGCAAACTTGATTGATTTGTGAATATTGGTGGTTGCTGGGGATCGATTTAGATTGATTAAAGTTGAATATAATAGTGCAATTCTTTTATCATCTGTATATGCTGCTTTGACTCTGTCGAAAAATTCTTCTCCAAGAATATTGTGGTGTAACAGAATTGAAATAGACGACAATTGTAATGATTTCGTGAAATCACGCGATAACATATCTGCTTTTTTAGTTGGACCACTGATGTAGTTGATGGTAATATCAAATTCTGACAAAAATTCAAGCCATCGTGCTAATCTTGGCAGTGGTGGTGAACTGGATTTTTAAAAGATATTCAAGACTTTTTATGGTCTGTAGCAATTGTAATTTTATGACCAGCTAAAATATAGTAAAATCTTTTCAATGTCGCAATCAGTGCGAATAATTCTTTTTCCCTAATCGCATAATTTCTCTCTGCGGGTGAAAGAAGTTTTGAAAAAAAAAATGCGATTGTCCCAATCATCACACCATCTTCTGAAATTCTGTCAATTACTGCCCCCATAGCAAA
Organism: Candida dubliniensis CD36; assembly: GCF_000026945.1. NCBI lineage: Eukaryota > Fungi > Ascomycota > Pichiomycetes > Serinales > Debaryomycetaceae > Candida > Candida dubliniensis. Next base: position 755,603 of record NC_012865.1, read on the forward strand.
GTCAGAAGCATCTTAGGTAATAAGATAAGATGCCCCCTTTTCGGGGTTGACAAGAATTGGAGCGTTAATTAGCCTAGTTTTCAATTCTTGGAACGCATTTTCAACTTCTTCACATCGTCTCAATTTTTTTCAAAGCAAACAAATTAAGTGGTCTAGCTAAACGACTATAGTTTTTGACAAGTTTTCGATAAAACCCACAGAAACCTAAGAAGGATTGGGCTTCCTTTGGAGAACTTGGGAATGGATAATTTTTGATAATGTCTAACTTATCAGCTGTCGGTTTGATGCCTTCCTTGCTTATTTGTGATGACCCAAAAATGTGATAGTTTTGCACATAAATTTACATTTTTTCAATTTGGCCCGAAGGTTAGCTTTTCTAAGTGTATCAAATACCAACTTCAAATGTTCCAAGTGTTCCTTAAGATTTTTTGAATAAATGATTAAATCATCCAAATAGATTAACATAAAGTCATGATTGTATTCCCTAAAAACCTGTTCCATCATTCTTTGGAATGATGCCGGGGCATTGATGAGCCCAAACGGCATAACCACCCAATGGAAACTACCAAAGGGGGTATGGAACGCAGTTTTTTCCTTATCTGCTTCATTAATGAGAACTTGATGATAGCCTTGACAAAGGTCTATGCTGGAGTAGTACGTGGAGTTCTTCACCTCCATTAGCAACTCTTCCATATTGGGGAGGTGGAAATGATCAGCAATAGTTAGCTTGTTTAAACCACGAAAGTCATTACATAACCGTACCTCCCCATTTGCTTTGGGTACCATGACAATTGGAGCACCAAATGGACTTACTGTTGGCTCAATAAAACCAGCATCAAGATATTGTTTAAGTTGTCGTTGCAATTCATCCGAATAACGAAGTGGTATCTTGTATGCCTTCCGGTAGGCCACAGCATTCTCATCTTTAAGTTTGATGTCATGGTAATAAGCGTGTGTTGGTTTTTGAAGCATTAATGGTTCATTGTTCATTGTTCACTGTATCACTATATTCGATAAGAAGTTGTTGCAATAGTGTTTGTGCTTTCTCATTATGATGAAATTGAGTATCTGGCTCTGTTGTTATATTGGAAACTACAAGATTTTCATTCAGTAATTGTTTATTAAAATCTATACTGAAAGATTTTGTGTATTTGGTCGGGAACAAGGAACTTTGGGATAACATCAAAGACAGGACAAATCTTTCTTCCAAGTTCTCTTCCAAACCGTCAACCTCATCTAAATAAGTATCAACGACCAGATCAATATCCATTGGACTAGTATCAGTTTCAGCTTGTGCGGGTATTGGATCCTGAAGTTTCATTGTTTCATCATTCCATTCTTGGATAGTATCAGGGAATTTAAGGAATTTCTTAGCAACTTCTGCTCCTAAGATGATAGGGAAATTGTCAAAATCTGCCACAATAAATGTGACATTTTCATTTATGGCTGGCCAAAATATTGAAATTTTTTCAGTAACCGTGGCTAGGAACGTACCATCTGGAGAAGATAATTTCATTGGTGCTATTTGCTGAGTTTGCAAGTTAGACACCAAGTTGCTGTATATCAAATTCGAATCACTACCAGTGTCCAATAAAGCTTTATGGAAATTTATGTTTTCAAGTTGGACGTAAATGAAGAGCACCTTAGATTCACTAGCATTGAGATTTATTTGAATAATTTGCAGTTGGGCATGAGAATTGGTTTGAGAAAGGTCGCGTTTAATGTCTTCCCGGGACACAACTAGTTTTTTGACTCCGACTTAGTGAACTGCTTACTGGATTTCTTTTTATCCGCGTCAATTAAGTTAGCAATTACAGAACACTCGTTGGTGGTGTGGTTACAGGGACCATGACGGAGGCACACTTTCTTATCATCCCATTGTTGATTGTTTGAGTTGTTGAATTTCGTAGGTTGGGATTGATGACCTGATGAGTTGGTAGAGTTGATTGCTTTTTGTAACGCCTCGTCACCAGCTAACAGACCTTCTGATGGACGGAAATACCGTAATTCCGAAATGGAGTGGATGGCTGAGAGTTCTGGATAGAACATTGGTCTAACCTTGGATTTAAACAAGTCTAAGGTGTAACTATTAACTGCTGCATCATTCTTTTCAATCATACTATCGTACAATTTAAAGAAGGCATTTCTAAACTGGTCGTAAGTACCAGTATGAGTTAATTTGTTTAAGTTGACTTGAATGTCCATGTCGTTTTTCTTTTGCAAGAAACGAGTATCAAATTGATGGATAAATTCCTGAATTTCCATGTTGTTGTTCTTTGGCAAGAAACGAGTATCAAATTGATGGATAAATTCCTGAATTGTTAAAGTAGTAGCATTTGAACGGCGTTCGCCGTTAATAGTGTTTTCCTTTTCAATTTGGTCGTTTTCAAATTCTTGAAGCCATTCAGCTGCCATGCCAGCAAGGTGTGGTCTTGCAATAGCAAAAATCATCAGGGTTTTGAACTTTGAAGCCGCCATGTCATTCTTGGTTTGGATTAAACGATTCATCATTTGACGTTTGACAGCAACAGTAATGGATTTGTCGGAACCATCCATAACCTTTGCGCGTTGGATCGCAGTGTCAGGATTTTGACGATTCAACTTTACTTGGATCTCAACTGCAGTTTCTTTTTTAAATTGTTTGAATCTTGGGTTAAATTTTGGTTTAAAATTTTTGGAATGGGATTTGTTTCTAAAGTTTGGGTTTTTTCCCGCTTTGTGGTTGTTGTTGCGATTTTTGTTGTTGTTGTTGTAAGCCATAATGATAAGATTGATTGATTGTAGTTCGAACTACTCTAGATCTTTTGTTAAAAATGCTACTAATTGTTATGTACACTGTATAGGGGTAGTGTATATTAACTATTTATGTGCGAGTATCTAATCTAGAATCGTTAGTTCCTTTTTCCAAGCTCAATCCCAGGGGGATTCCAACTCATATTTATATTACGTTAATCCGATAACACCTGACGATCCTGCACATTTCGTCATATTTCACACATTCTTAAAATGTGTTAATTATCCCAACATTATCAATTATACGTGTTCAGAATTGGTTGCAAAGTTATCAACTCAATTCACACTATATAAACCTTACACTTTCTTTACATTTTTATATTTTTTTATATTGGCTTTTCTTTTAGAATCAATCAATACTTTTTTTATCATTTAGATACATCTTTCATCTATTAATAGATTATCTTTCTATATATCAAAACACGACACAGTCACGTGCCAAAAAGGATATAAGAAGGAACTTCACACCGAATCCACATTCGGTCTTCTCCACTTCTAGCTTATGGGGGGGTAAGACAAAGATGGTTCTGATTGGCTTAAGAACGTCAATGACCATAAGTCGGAGGTTCACTAGCTTATCGGATTTCCCCGCCAATGACAATACATGAAGAATCACCTTCTATGCAGTCTTCAGCACTGTCACACACTCAGCCAATATTACCGTGAATACAGGCTGATAGGATCAAGTGCGACATCTAGATAATTACTCAACATCTTACAAATGATGGACAATGACTATAAGTAATTATCTACGACATTTTAGGGTAACAGAAATTTAGTGTAAGTGTAATACTAATTGGTGGACACACATCCGTTCTACATTGCACATAAACTACATTATTTAAGAAAAATATTTAGAAATAGTAAAAGAATTATTTTATATTATATAGGTTTAATTAGAGAAATGAAACTACTATATATTTGAGTACATTCTAGATGAATATCATCGCTGGTAAAAGGGGTTAAATGTGTAACCATTCATTAAAAATGGTTCAACCGTAGTTACAGGAATTGAACACTAATGAAAATCCCTACAAAAATTACTATGTTATAAATTAGTTTAAGTTAACTGCTGACCGTATGCGCTGAGAAGTGCTACGTCAGGACAAGCACTACAATCCTAACAAAAACAAAACAAAACAAACGCATCAGAATTATTCTCATTCTCCACACTTTACTTTGAATATATACATATATATGTTTGTTAGTTCTTCATCTAATTTAAATGAATCTTAATGTATCAATGGTTGGAAGTAGTGGACAAGATAAATCAATGCCAAAGTCAACAGCTGTAACTGCATCTAATTCCAGTTTAGATCAAAATACACCTTCACAACACCCGAAAGATAAACAACATGAACAAGAAATGGAAAAGGAAATACTACAGCAAGGTAGTAAAGATGCAAGTTTTGTAAATGACAATAATAAACCCCCACAACAAGATCAACCGCTAAATGGACAGCAATATGAAAATCAAGACGAGCAAACTCAACCAAACCAACCGGATCACAACCAACAACAGGACAATGAAAATGACGAACAACAAGATGATTATGGAGATGCATCTGAGAGCAATAAACGTATTATACTACAACGATTCACTATTTATAACGCTACAACTACCATGTATATTGCTGGAAGCAACTCAAAGGAAAGTCTATTTCGTATTATGGAAATCAGCAAAGATGAAGAAAATGATAATGTAGTTTCCATCATTGAAGATAGTAATTATTTTTATACCAGGAAAGATATGATTGAATTATTGAATGGATTAGATGAATCTATTGAAGGAGGTATACATAAAGTTGCCCAAGGATATGGGATGTTAGGATTAATTAGATTTACTCAGAGTTATTACTTGTGTTTAATCACAAAATGTTCCCAAGTTGCTATTTTGGGAGGACATTTTATTTATCATATAGATGAAACTAAGTTAATCCCATTAGGAACAAATTATAAACGTCCTGAAAAATATAGTGATGAAGAAAAATTATTATCTATTTTCAAATATATGGATTTGGGGAAAACTTTTTATTTTAGTTATAGTTATGACATTACCAACACTTTACAAACCAATTTTGTTCGAAACAAGAAAAAAGCCACTGATGTTCAATTTGGGGTAAATACCAATAAAGTAAATGATTTGTTTAATAACTTTGAACACAATGAAAGATTTGTATGGAACAACTTGTTGTTAAAACCTATATTAGATAACCCTGAAGTTGCCACTTATGAATGGTTTCAACCCATTATACATGGATTTATAGATCAAGCTAATATTTCTGTTTATGGAAGGAAGTTTTATATCACTATAATAGCGAGAAGGTCACATCATTTTGCTGGAGCCCGGTTTTTGAAAAGAGGAGTCAATGATAAAGGTAATGTTGCCAATGAAATTGAAACAGAACAAATAGTTAGTGATATGTTAATTTCATCATTTCATGATCCCAAATATGGGTTTTATAACAATCCACGATATACTAGTTTTGTTCAACATAGAGGATCGATACCATTATATTGGACTCAAGATATGAATAAACTTCCCAAACCACCTATACAAATAAATTTAAATGATCCATTTTATCAAAGTTCAGCATTACATTTCAATGATTTATTCCATCGATATGGTCTGCCAATAATTGTATTAAATTTGATTAAACAAAAGGAAAAACAACCACGAGAACTGAAATTAAATCATTATTTTATGGCTTGTATAAAATATCTTGATCAATTTTTACCTGAAAGTAAAAAAATCCAATATTATAGTTTTGATATGTCAAGACATTCAAAAAAAAATTTGGATGTAATAGGACCAATACAATCAATAGCTGCTAATGCAATTAATCAAATTGGATTTTTCCATAATGGGATCAATTTATCTAATACAAATTTACAAAAGGGAATTATAAGAACTAATTGCATAGATTGTTTAGATCGAACTAATGCTGCCCAATTTATTATTTGTAAAGAAGCATTAACTCATCAATTAAGAAGTTTAAAGATTATTTCTCAGACACAAAATTTAGATTATGATTCCGATTTAATTAATGTGGTTACAGAAATATTTCATGATCATGGTGATACTATTGCCATTCAATATGGAGGATCAAATTTGGTTAATACTATGGATTCTTATCGTCGTATTAATCAATGGTCTTCCCATACTAGAGATATGTTGAATAGTATTAAACGAATGTATTCTAATTCATTTATGGATTCTATACGTCAAGAAGCAATAAATTTGTTTTTAGGGAATTATATTTATGAACCTAATAAACCAAAATTATGGGAATTACAAAATGATTATGCACTTCATAATGATTATTCAGGTAATGGATTACATAAACCTCATAAAAGTTATATTAATTGGTATAATGAAACATATTTATTAGATTCAAGATATTTTTTTGGGGGAAATGAATGTAATGAAATTTTAAGATTAGAAGCATTTCCTGATTGTAATGAAAAATGGTTTAATGAATGTTATATTCCAAGAAAATATCAATCATTTACTGAACTTTTCCAATTTAATATGAATTCAAATTCAAGATATTTCCCTCCTACTGAAAATACTGAAAATGGTAATAATAAATTTGATTATAGTCCATTTGAATCTAGAAGAAAAAAATATAAGACTTTTGAACAAGAATCAAAAAAAATTAAACATGATATTAAAATAAAATCATCACCAAGATCTAAACGAATTCAAAAATTTTTACCATTTAATAATGTCCATCATAGCAACAACAACAATAACAACAACAAAAGAAATCTTGAATTAATTGAAGATGATGATGATGAAGATGAAGATGAAGATAAAGACGATAATGGCAATGTCGAAGAAGAAGAAGAATCAATTAGTTTTCCTGATTCAAATCAAGAAAATTCTATTGTTACCGTCAATGAAAAAGATATTGAATTATATAATTCTCAATGGGATTATGATAAAATTATAAATCATCAAACTATAAATACTCAAGATTATTCATTTAATCCTCGAGTTAAAACAAATATTGAAGATAAAGAAATTTATTGGTATTATAGTAATGAAATTTTTTCTAAACTTAGAAATAACGGTGGTGGTGGTGATAGTAATTATAATGGTTTAGAAGATTTAATTAGTCCTCAAGATTTGAAAACATATTTGAGTTTTGATAATAGAAATAATGTTTACGATGATGATGAAATGATTACAAATTTTAATAATCAATTGGATTTAAATACCGACAATAATTATTTTTTTTAATAATAGATAGAAAAACCATATATATATATATATAGCAAGGTGATTCGTGAAAAAATTTATTTATACTTTAATAGTATTACATTACTTGGTATATATTTATTTCCCCATCATTTTAAGATATTCTATAGATTGAGATGAATCAAATGGAAGTTGGGTTATTTGATCCTTCAATTGTAATCCCTTTTCATTTACTTCTCGAAGGAAATTATCATGATGGATTTTCTTCATCATTAAATAATTTTCATATTCTTCTTGATTTATCGGTGGCATACATTGAGGTAGATTTTCAACATCAAGTTCTATATCATTAATGTTTATATCATGTGGTTGGCTACTTGAATTATTTTTTGTTGCAGTTGTAGTTGTAGTTGTTAATGATTGTATTATTTTGTTGGAATCAAATTGTGATGATTTTAAAAGTTCAGGATGTTTTCCATGGTCATTATAATATTGAAGAAATTGATCTAAGGAAATGGTGAACTTCATTGATAGTTATTAATTGTGACAAGAGATGATATTTGGATTGTGATTTTTTTTTTTTTTTTTCTTGGGGTGTGGAGTCTCTATAATGGAATGGAGTCATACACCGGTACACTTCATGGATAACCAATTTTTTAGTTAAACAATACTCCGAATAACCAATACCGATAATTGAAAAAATTGAATTATTCTTAACTTGCTCATCCTGGAGATCTAATAAAACAATCTCGGTAATACATTCCTTAAACACCGAATAAGAATTAGATCTTGTATGTAACAATAGAATAGAATGCTGATTATTAATAAGCTGGTCGGACAAAAAAGGGCTAACTTTTAGATATGACTCAAATGATACTAACACACAAAAATCAAAATCAACACCCCATTCTTGTATTTAAAGATGTACTTTTATTCTCTCCTCCCAGTTTCCCCAATTATACATTGTTTTATAGTCATAACATCCCCCCCCCCTCCCCCACTCTACACAAATAACCAAATACAATGACTAACACTTTATCTTCGTTTGAAAGTGTTGAACTTACTGCTGTTTCCTTAAGACATCAAATCCAATTCCGTCCAGAAGATGATCAATTATCAAATGATTCATTAACTCCCATTGTCACAATCACTGAGGAGGAGTATGAGGATAACGATAGTTCTGAAGAATATCCTGAAGGTGGATTAAAAGCTTATTCAGTCATATTGGGATCATTTTTAGGATTAATAGTCAATTTAGGGTTGATTAATTCAATTGGAGCCATTCAAGCTTATGTTTCAACTCATCAATTACTGAATTTAAAAGCTACTTCAATATCATGGATTTTTTCAATTTATTTATCATTAGCATATGCTGGTGGGATTATAACCGGTCCAATTTTTGATAAACGTGGACCTTTAGAAATATTAATTGTTGCTACAATATTTATTTTCCTTGGATTAATGGGAGCAGCTCAAAGTGTGGAAATTTGGCAATTCATATTGAGTTTTATAAGTTTAGGAATAGGAAGTGGATTAGGTACAACTCCATTAATTGTTGTTATTAGTCATTGGTTTTGTAAGAAAAGTGGCAGTTTTACAGGATTTGCTACTAGTGGTGGATCAATTGGTGGATTGATTTTCCCATTAATGTTACGACACACATATAATGTTTATGGATATGTTTGGGCAATTAGAATTTTAGCATTTATGTCTTTGGGTTGTATGTTATGTTCTATCTTTTTAGTTAAAGAACGATTTCATAAAGTACAAACAGAAGTTATTTCTCAACAATCGAAAACAACTACAAAATTCCTGTTTCAAATTTTAATGGAGAAATTGAAATCAGTTAATGCTAGTGATTTCAAATACATTTATGTAATATTAGGAGCATTTTTCGCAGAATTATCATTGATTTTGTTAGTTACTTATTTCCCTTCTTATGCAATTGCTCAAGGGGTTTCAGAGTCAACATCCTTGTTGTTATTGACAGTTTGGAATGCTACAGGTATTTTGGGAAGATGGATTCCTGGACTTGTGTCTGATATTTATGGTAGATACAATGTCTATGTTTTTATGTTGATATTGTATTGTCTTTCCATATTTGTCTTGTTATATCCATTTGGGTCAAGTGAAAAAATCTTGTATGCATTTGCTGGTGTTGGTGGTTATTGTTCTGGCTCCATACTTGGATTATTACCTGCATGCTTATCTCAAATCACTCCAGTCAATGAAATCGGTACTAAATATGGGATTCTTAACGCAGTATTATCATTAGCAAACTTGTTTGGTATACCAATTGCAGCATCAATTATTAAGGATGGTACATCAAAAGAGTATAATAATTTTGTTGTATTGGTTGGTTGTTTGGCTGTTGCCGGTAGTTTATTTTGGTATTTTAGTAGGGTGGCGATTCTGGGTTTCAAACTAAACATTAAAGTGTAGGTCCTGACTTGTTCAAATTTATATAGTAACATTTTGTAAATATTTGATTCTACATTCTCTATAAACATTTTGTAGATTTTTGTAATTATTACTGCTACTTATTTATCTTGATTTAATATTTTTTTCTGATGGTTCCATTTATATCGACATTGAATACGAGATCTTGTTCCCATCTTTTCAGCAACAAGAGTCCAGTTTATAGTAGAAACAACCGCTAATTGCTCTTCAACAATAGACATTAATTTATCCACCTCTTCTTTTGTCCATTTATTCATTTTCCTATTTTCACCAATCACCAAATAATTTCTATAACGATCTCGACAATCCTCTGGCATTCTTCCCATAACTTCCCCAATATGTGTCCATTTACCTGGATGGGTCAATGTCAATTCTTTCAATTGTTCATCATCAGATTTAGACCATTTAGCTCGAACATCGAAAATGTGGAATTTTCTTCGAACATGTTTGTAAACTGATGAAATAGTACGATATGAAAATATTTGATAAACTCTTCTCCAAAATCCATCTTTAATTGTGTCTTTTGCCCAAACTCTTTGACAAAGATCATCTCTATTCATTTTGTGTAAATAACAATACCCAGCAAAATAATAATCCATATACGATTCTTCTTCTGGTGAAAAAGATCGTGGTTTCTTTCTATCTTCTGGTTTCACATTCTGGTTATACCATTCTAATGTTTTACGAGAAACATCTCTTGCCAAAGTTGGCACATCTGATAATGTAGTGAAATCATATTCTGGTAATTTATGTGGTTCTTTGGGTATATCTCTCTTTCTTATTTTCGTCTTTTTGAGGGTTTTTGGTGTCGTTGTCGTCGTCGTCGTCGTCGTCGTTGTTCTTGTTGCTCTTGGTCTTGGTCTTGCTATTGGTGGCGGTGGTGGTAGTGGGAATGGTACTGGTGCTGCTGGTGCTGCTGCTGGTGGTGCTGGTGCGGGTGCCGTTGCTTCCGCTGCTGATGCTGCTGCTACTGCTACTGCTGCCGCTGCTGCCGCTGTTGTTTCTGCTGTTATTGGCGTTGGAAAAGTGTTCCATGTGAAGGAATAATTTGATTGGGATCCTATATTTGGCAAACTAATATCATTGTTTAAAAATGATTCTGACGCAACAACTTCATTGGCAGCTTCTAATATTTTCCGTTCTTGAGCTTCATTCAACTCATGAGTTAATTCATGGGCATTTTGAATAGCTGCTTCAATCAATTTACTTTGCGCTTCATCGATATCATGAAATTGATCTTTTTCTTCAATTGTATTCTTTTCAGTCACATTCCCTTCACCTGCATTCCAATTATCTGCCGTCCCGTTATTTGTGTTCCCTTCAACTTTGGTAGACATCACTGATTCTTCTCCTTCTTGTGGCCCATCTACATTTTGTGTTTGTTCATCATGACCACGACGATGGCGGTGTTTCTTCTTTTTCTTATCCTTTTTATCCTTTTTATCCTTTTTATCCTTTTTCTTATCTTTCTTATCTTTTTTATCTTTCTTCTTGTCCTTTTCCTTGTGTTTCTTTTTATCTTTCTTTTTCTTCTTTTTGGGTGGTGTCGAGGAAGGGGCTATAGCATCAGATGATGCTTCGTTGATAAAGTTATCATCAAGAAACCCAGTCCATTGTGCAAATTCATAATCATCAGTATTAAGCTTTCTTTTCCTTTTAGCATCATCAGTACCCAAGGTTCCACCCACATACTTCATTACTGCTGCTTCAACAGTATCATTGATATGGTTATTTTGAGCACTCTCATTGTCATTCTCTTGTTTAACACCTAGCTTTAATAAAGTGTGTGCACCATTTTCATGTTGATCTTCTTGCATAGTAAATATTGTAGGTGGAGATCCCTTATAACTATTTGCAGCTATTTTTTTTTTTTTTGGGTATATTGTGATATTCCTTTACCCGACAACAATTGGAAAGAGCAGGGTAAAAGTATTGGTGAAAAAAAAAAAAAAAAGGGAAGTATCAACACATCTTCGTTTTTCTGTTGATCTCTTTCTAGAAAAACCAGTGTTTGGTTGTTGCACGACTATTGAGATAACTATTACGATCAAAACTGACATACATCAAGTACTAAATTAATGGATGCAAGAGGCGACACTAATGGTAAATAGTCAGCTACTGAAAAAGTTGTATGTTGTGTTTTGAAGGCTGACTACACTAAGACCAATAAAGAGGTTTGAATTACTCAGCACGTGATTATAATTCGTGTAAAATATATTGATTATTACTTCCATTTCTGGACCCCCCTTTTTCACTGGAAGTTAATACTTTAATCATCAAATCATATCCATTTAAAATGCAATCTCTTGATTTTCAGAATGATAAGTACGATACAAGAAAAGAACAGAACGTATACAACTCAGCAAGGTTGCAGCAGTAGTTGGTTTAACATTATGCCATGACCCGTTTGATTGATATATAAACAAACAAAATGGTGTGATATTGAAGTTCTTTTTCATGTAACTTGGTTAACCGAATGTGAATAGGTTACCCCATTTTTTTAATGTTTTTCACATGGATATTGGTGTCCTCGGTTATGTGATAGGATTGTTCTCTCTTTTCTTTTGCCCATCTCCTCCTCCACTTTTACCGTTGTAACAGAAAAAAAAAAAAAGAGAAAAATTTTGGTACCAGCCAGTTATCGTTCTACTCCGAATTAATCAATCTTCCCACGGCCTAAAATGACGAAAACTAAACTAAAACCAAATTTTAGCAACATTGAATTTATGCGTGTACTTTTTTCATCAAACACAAAACACAAATAATAGAATACTAATGACGCATGAAACGGAATTTATACTTTTTGTTGTTGCGGACTTATAAACTTACAATTAATGTCTTTCTATTTTTCTTTTCCCTGTCACATGCACTAAACCAATTTTTTTTTTTTTTTTTTTTTTTTAATTTCATCAAAAACTAAATTGAAACCAACTTGTTAGACATAGATTATCAAACGATGACCCCACACAATTATTTCAAGTTTTTAAATGAATTGATATAAATCTACTTAAATAACCTTCTTTTTTCTTCTTCTTCGATCTAATTATCCTCCAATCGTTTTAAATTTTTTTTTTTTTTTTGGCTTTTACAGATTTTCCATTTTTTATTGATCTATATATATATATATCCATTCATTACATTCCTATCATTCAATATGACGACTGAACTTCAAAAAGAAAGAGAACAAATTAAATTCAATCCTAAAGAAGTAAACTATTTCTTGGAAGGATCTAAAGAAAGATCGGAAATTGTCAGCAATATTGTTGAACAAATGGAAAAAGATCCAGTGTTGAAAGTCGATGCTTCCTATTATAACTTAACCAAAGAAGAACAAAGAGAAGTTACTGCTAAGAAAATCGACAGAATTTCAAGATATTTTGAAAATGAATTCCCTGATCAACAAGCACAAAGATTGTCTATTATTGGTGTATTTGACCCTCAAGTCTTTACTAGAATTGGTGTCAATTTGGGTTTGTTTGTTTCTTGTATTCGTGGTAACGGTACCAACTCTCAATTTTTCTACTGGACCATTAACAAAGGTGTTGATAAACTTCGTGGAATCTATGGTTGTTTTGGTATGACCGAGTTGGCTCACGGTTCAAATGTCCAAGGTATTGAAACTACTGCTACTTTTGACAAAGAAACCGATGAATTTGTTATTAATACTCCTCATATTGGTGCTACTAAGTGGTGGATTGGTGGTGCTGCTCACTCTGCCACTCATTGTACTGTTTATGCCAGATTGAAAGTTAATGGCAAAGATTATGGTGTCAAAACATTTGTGGTTCCATTGAGAGACTCCAATCACGACCTCATGCCAGGTGTTACTGTTGGTGACATTGGTGCCAAGATGGGTAGAGACGGTATTGATAATGGTTGGATTCAATTCTCCAATGTCAGAATCCCAAGATTTAACATGTTGCAAAAGTATGCTAAAGTTTCTCGTGAAGGTGAAGTCACTATGCCTCCATCAGAACAATTGTCTTATTCTGCATTAATTGGTGGTAGAGTTACCATGATGATGGACTCTTACAGAATGACCAGTAGATTCATTACTATTGCTTTAAGATATGCTATCACCAGAAGACAATTCAAGAGTAAGATTTCTGGTGATAAAGAAACTCAATTAATTGATTACCCATTGCATCAAAAGAGATTATTCCCATTCTTGGCAGCTGCTTATTTGTTTTCTCAAGGTGCCTTGTACTTGGAACAAACCATGAATGAAACTAATGAAAGATTAGATGATGCTGTTGCTGAAGGTGACAAGAATGAAATTGACAAAGCTATTGTTGCTTCCAAGAAATTGTTTGTTGCCTCTGGTTGTTTGAAATCAACATGTACTTGGTTAACTGCTGATGCTATTGATCAAGCTCGTCAAGCTTGTGGTGGTCACGGTTACTCTTCCTATAATGGTTTTGGTAAGGCTTATTCCGACTGGGTTGTTCAATGTAGTTGGGAAGGTGACAATAACATTTTAGCCATCAATGTTGCCAAACCAATGGTCAAAGAAATCTTACAAGAACCAGAACAAAAAGGATTAGTTATTGCTAATGTTTCTGATTTGAATGATCCAGCTAAATTGGATAAAGCTTTCGAACATGCTCTTTCTGGTTTGGCTAGAGATATTGGTGCCGTTGCCAAAGACAAGGGTTATGATGTTACTGGTCCAAGTTTGGTGTTGGTCTCCAAATTGAATGCCCACAAATTCTTGATTGATGGATTCTTCAAACGTATCACACCAGAATTTGGTCCAGTTTTGAAACCATTGGGATTCTTGTATGCTGACTGGATCATTGAAACATTTAGTTCTGTGTTTTTATCTTATGGTGTTATCGCTCCGGAAGTGATTAAAAAGATATCTTCAGAACATTTCCCAGCATTAGCCAAACAAATCAGACCAAATGTTGTTGGTTTGACTGATGCTTTCAACTTGTCTGACATGTTGACTAATGCTGCTATTGGTAGAGCCGATGGTAATGTATATGATCACTACTTTGAAACTGTTAAATCATTAAACCCACCTGAAAATACTAAAGCACCATATTCACAAGCATTGCAAGATATGTTAAACCGTCCTTCAGTTGAGGAAAGACAAAGAGGTGAAAAATCTGAAGAAGCAGCTGAAATTTTATCAAGTTAGACTAAGGGGAAGAAAGGTTATGTGTGAATAGAAAACAAAACAAAATGAAAAATAGTTTTTATAAAAGACATTGACATTTTTATACAATCAAAGAGCTTGATTGTAATGGTTTTTTTTTTTTTATTATTATTTAAGTTGTTATGATAATAAATAAATAAATTGACGTTTCGAAAGTTATAATAATTGTAGACACATGCTGCTAATTGTGGTTTCTTCGGAAGTTGCGTTGATTAGTTTTATGCAATGCTAGAACGTTTATTCTTTGCTATGCTGAACGATTGGGATATCAATGCATATAAACCTATACTTTTTCCAAGCACTACTTATACTAAGTGCTTCAATTTTTTTTTTTTCTTTTTGATTCACTTTTTACCGCTATTGTTATTCCTATTTTAGACCCTTTATATATTTCAGTTCCTGTCAGGTTTTACCGTTTCTATAACCACCACAATGATTTATCCAATAGTTTTAATCTTGTCAATTTTTGCAAGTTTTATTCAATGTCAATTTCGACCACCTTCTGAACCATTCATCTTAGCTGCTTATGATCCAGGTTATTCCTTGAGTGATAATAATAATATCATGCATCAGAATATTCAAAGATTTGGTTATAATAAAACAAAAGTCATCTTGTCGAAAAATATTGATCCCACCAAAAACTATCTTGAAGGAAGAATCTTGAATAATTCAAGTTATCAAATTGATGCTACTGTGAAAGGATTATTTATTCGTGTTGATAAATTTACTCATCGATTGAAATTGTGTCCTAATGGGAAAACATCTCGATATTTTTCAATTAAAAAAGATATGTTGTTCTATAAAAATGATACTACTTGGTCAGTTTGTTATGATGATTTTGAAGATGTTTCATATATTTATCATGGTGGTATTGATGATAATAAAAAGTATTGTTGTCCTGATAATGGGAAAGAAATAGTCTTACGAGCCTTGGGCAAATATGATGCAAGTGGAGCTCTACCTGACTACGATAACATCGTAAATTAGATAGTTATGTTTACCTGTCTGTGTTGTATAGATTGTATGTTGGAAGTATGTCAAATAACCACTTCGTTGATTTTTTGCAATTTGTAGATTGGTACACGATAAGAGTAGTGTAAAATGGGTTACATATGTAGAGTTTTGATATCAACTCACGCACACAGTATTCAATTTATCAATTTTATACTTGTTGAAGACGAAGTTGGTTGAATTAATTTCAAGATGAACAATTATTTTACAAAGTATATACCTAATATAAGATTAGTTGACACTGGAGATTCTGATGATCATACTATAAAACCCCCCACAAATAGTCTGCCACATATCAATTACATACTTATTTTCAATCCAACATTTGTATCTCCGAAAACTGAATCTGATGAAGAATTAATCAAGCAAATTATAATATTCCTACAAGGCAAGGAGTTGTCAGAATCACAATTTTCACAAATAGGACAAGTGAAATTAATTGGTTTATTGAGAGGGATTGAATCACTTGGTGAGAGTTTCTCCAATTTATCCACAACAACAACAACAACAACAATAGATAATAAACCGACAATTCTTAAATCGTTGGATTCGTCAACTGTAATGATAGAATTGGAGTCCAACTACTTTTTGGCCTGCAATATCGCCACTGGTTTTCAAACCGATGACCAAACTGTTAATGGAATTAACCAACAATTGATAAAATCAATTATACAATCACAACGATATTTTGAATTATTTAATAAATCAATAGATTGCATTTACAAGCAATATGGAATTAATTATTTACAAGATAGTTTAACATCATTTTGGAATAATTTTTTAACAACTTATAATTCACAATCAATAAAAATTCCCATAAGTCCAACATCATCAATAAATTGGTTTAATGGTTTGAATTATCAAGGGTTTTTGGGATTATTACCATATGCACAATACAAGAAATCAACAATTGTTATAAATCAACAAGTAAGAGAAGATATTGAGTTATTTATCAATGCAAACAAATCTGTTTCTGGTGTGCTAATAAATTATTTTAATCGAAAACTACCAAAACGGCATGGTGTGGTGTATATGAATAGTTTTGGAGACCAGTATTTTGGTAATAATGATGGGTTGATTGATATTTATAATTGGTTGGAATTCAATGAGTATCATGATAGTTTGGGAAATTTGAATAATGGTGGTATTTTGAGTAGTAATGTATCAGTAGCAATAACAGCAACACAACAGGATGGAGAATCCCAAGATGGAATGGTGTCTGTAGACACAACTGATACACAACTTGGGTTTGATGTCAGTCTGAGTTTAAGAATTCTAAATCCAGTTAACTTGACAAATAATTTGGTTATCTCTCCAATTAATTATACAGTTTCAACTGTAATGGAGGGAACCCAAGTGTCTAATTGGTTGGCAATGCCCCAGTTTATTAAAAAGTTGACCGTGGGTGATGACAACGAAACAGCAGAAGTACTTCCAAATCAATCAACTGACCATAATGAAGATGGAAGTGAGGAGGAAGAGGAGCTATCTGGTGAATTCATCATAGGACTACAATCTGATGGGAATATATTGAGACAAGTTATTTATTTGAAAACTAGAAATATGACTTATCAAGAACATCAATTGGTGACCTATCATAAAGACGAAATATACATTACTTTGGTATGTGAATCAAGTGATGCAAAATTTGATCTGCCTGAGTTTTATAAGTCTTTGGAAACTTCAATGCTCAACCCGGTTATTGAACAAATTGAAATTGTTGCTATGGGAGGAAGTATGTTACAAACAAGTGTAAACTCAATACGATCATTGTACGTTCCTAATGATATTGATCAAGATTTTTTTTACATCACATGTAATCCTAAACAAAAGTATTTCCAAAGTTCATTACCTTATTTACCACATCTTTCAAATATGAATAGTGATAATTTGACCAAATATCAACTCACAGCATTATATTATTTACATAATCAATTGAGTAATATTTTCCAACCGAAATTTTTCGAAAACCAACTTCATGAATTCTTTCATAAATTCACCAGCAATAAATTGAATGATTGGATGTTTTATTATATCAAATATCATGACAAATTTATTATAATCATGAAAAATAAAAGTAAAAATACAAGTTCGACGATGACTAACAATCAATTGTCTGCTAGTGTACCACCTACCATTGAAAGATCAATAGTCAATAGGATATCTGAAGGGGTATTAGATTATGCTAAATTGGGGTTTTTAGAGAATCTTGGAGATGACGTTAAATATTGGTTAGGCACTCAACAAGGAGAGCTAGAGTCAGTAGAACGGCTATCTTTGCTGTAAAATATGATGAAGAAGAAGAAGAAGAAGACAACAATTTATTGTATATATTTCAACACACTTGGGACATCGTTAGAAATTGCTCCTGGTAAAATCATATTTGTTAACCAACGAGGTAAATAACCACCAGCATCTGACGTAGTTGCCATGACCCATTTTAAGTCTGAATCTTGATTATCACTCCATGATATTTTTTCAATTGAATGATATTTACCAATGACAAAATTACCAGTGGGCCCATCTATAGGTACACTTATAATATAAGCACAATTAAAATCTTCACCTCCTTCTTGATTTTTATCAAATTTGTAGATATGCACTAATTCATAGAACATCCTATTACTTATGCCAATAGTACCAAATTTATATTCTGCATGTAATTCATAACTCCAACCACCATCAGGATATTTGGTTATGTTTGAGATCTGTAGAGAATCAAACTCTTCAACATAATGCACTTCATGATCAGAATGAGTTGATCCAATATTTGCAGTTCCAATTAGGCAATCAATGACTTTTTGTTTATAAGCAGATGGGACTAATGATTCTCGAGCACACCAAAATTGATCATCTTTAATATTTGTGGTTGAATATGTTGATGTAGTGATTGTTTCTGGAATAATCTTTGATTTATATTGCTTTCCTGGTTTCCAATTTGTTACAGATTTTAAAATAGCTTTTGATTCAGCTAATATTGTATCTCTATCCAGGTTAGACATTTTTGATAATAAGAGAAAGGGGATAAATATTGATAAACCGAAATTCTTAGGTTTGATAGTTTTTTTTTTTTTATGTGGGAGATAAAGAATGCGCGAGATTACAACATATAGTCGTATGGAATCGGGCATGGTGCGTATTTTCTCGTACCAGACAAGTCAACTTTCATTTTCCCTTAACATCAGGCAATATAATCATGAACTGTGCTTTGACCAGACGTCCATCTTATCCACTGTATTGTTTTGTATTCCAATATGATCTCTGGGTCTGTTGGTTTTAACAACTTCCCATTGCACTCTAATTACAAACACATTTTTTTTAAAAAACCTTGATTTATGAATTCAAAAGAAATACATACACACCCAAAACTTAAGAAACCTATACAAAATATCAATATTGAATATAAATATAACCATGTTCGTACTTTAAAAAAAAATAAATATTTATTTATTTATTTATTGTCCGTCTTAGTTCATTGAAACAAAGACCCCTTCATCATGATTCATAGTCAAATGAATACATTTATTTGGTGGGTATTGTTTTTCTCTTGTTTCCAACACAGGGAATAGTTGAGCCAATCTAGTAATAACATAAGATGCTTCAGTCAAAGCAAATTGTTGGCCCAAACAAATTCTTGGACCACCATTGAATGGCAAGTAAGCCCATCCCAATTTTTTAGTCAGAGGTTCAAACCATCTTTCCGGTCTGAATTCATAAGAATCTTTACCATAATATTCTTCTAATCTATGAGTCTTGTAAACTGTGTAAGCAACTGTAGAACCTTTAGGAACAAAAATTGGAGAGGTACCATCTCGACCACCACCAGTTGGTAAAGTTGTATCTTTGGTTGAAGTTCTGAAATTGATTGGAACCGATGGGTATAATCTTAAAGTTTCATTCAAGATAGCTTTCAAGTATTCACATTTTTTCAAGTTTTCAAAAGTAATATCTTCAACACGAGATTCTTCACCAACACCGAAATTGGTTTCAATTTCTTCTCTTAGTTTGTTCCAAACTTTTGGATTTCTGGCTAATTCAAACATGGCAAATGATAATAACCCAGCAGTGGTATCTCTACCAGCAACCATAATGTTCAATAATTGGTCTTGTAAAACTTTTGGATTCTTGGTTTGTTTGACCAATTCATAAAGGAAAACATAACCACCTTGAGATTTTTCTTCAATTTCTTCTTCAGTCGAGTTCAATGCCTTGTCAACGAAATATTTGGCCAAGTAATGGACTTTAGCATTACAATCTCTGAATTCCTTGTTGTTAGTCAACCAGTAAAAAGTTTGTGAATATGATCTTGTGGCTAAGTAGTGTTGAGAAATATTGAAAGCAGTAGCAAAGTTGTCTCTACCTGGGATATCGTTTGGTGGAGGAATACCTAATTTATCATCATATAAAGAATGGACTGATTCTCCAAATAAAAATTCAGTGGCAGTATCAACAGTGAATCTGAAAAACAATTCTTGCAAGTCAAAAGTTTCACCTTTGTTTAATTTGATTTGTTTAGCCAAAATTTGAATGTGAGGTTCTAATGATTTGACATGAGCAATTTGTTCACGAGCAAATTGTGGTCTTAACATAGCTCTACTATGTTTCCAACCTTCACCATCTAAAGTGAAAATACCGTCACCTAATAATGGGTAGAAATGAGCGTGTCTAGTACCTAAGGAGAAGTCGTTGAATTGAGTCGCTAAAACAGCTTTGATATTTTCTGGATCAATAGTGAAAATGATTTTCAAAACACCAGCGACATTCAAATAGAAAGTCTTGGTGTTGAGTTCTTCAAAAGTATCGTCACCGAATTCAGCTAATTTACCAGAGTTTTTAGCTTTAATAGCATCAATTAAAGCTGGTATACCTGTCCAACCAGCTCTTTTCAAGTACACAGGGTTTTTACATCCCAATTTGTAACTGTAGTAGGCATTCTTAAGATTGGTTGAAAGGATAAATATTAACCCAGCACCAATCAAAATGGTGTACCATTTGGTCAAGTATGGAAGAACACTATCGATTATATTACTTGATGTTGTAGCTGAGGACATTGGCGGGGTGGAAATGTTATTTGTTAGTAATTAGTTAATGTGAAAGTGATAGTGGGATAACGTTAGTATATAAAAAGTAAGAAAAAACAGTTCTTAAAGAGAAAACAGAAAGACTTTTTCAAAATCTATTTTTTAAACGAAGACTAGAATTGTCTGGAATATATATATATATATATTGATATGAATGCATAGGACATTGGTTATAGTTTATACATGACAGTTTAATTTTTTTTTTTTTTAGTTCCCTTTTTAGGTCCCCCCCCTCTTCTTACATTGAATTCATTTATTTTCGCAATTGTTAAATTGATGATTTTTATGTAACATTTTCTTTTTTCGCACTTATACCAAAAACAACACTTTTGTGTAACCAATTCAGCTCCGACTGATACATAATTTCAAAAGTTATTGTTGGGCAGCGTACTTTGTCTTTTCTTGCATGTGGAGAATTTGTAATTTTATTAATTGTTAATTGCTGTTTAAAGAAATAATATACTTTGTCTCCTTATAAAACTGTAAATCTGAGCAAAAGGTTAATTGTGAAGCCAACTGGAGAATCCAAACATCAAGTTTACCTTTCACAATTATGAATATTCAGATGAGGGACGTTAAATGTTAAACCCTCCCTCTCCCACAAATGTACTAAAACTTTATTGTCAATCCTAGTCTGTAGGATGGCACTTTGAAAGGTTATAATGACTGTAATAACTCTTACCATTGCAATATCAATGGTAAAGAGACCATGAGTACTCTTACAGTCAAGGTTTTTCCTCGTTGGAGATATATATAAACTTTAATTTGTTAAGGCTTTGCGATCTCTTAGTTAGTATATCTTTTGGTGGGGTGTTTAAAGTTTCATTGTTGGTGTTTGCGTTTATCAACAATCAATATGTGTGAACAAAGAGCACAAAATATAAGCCAATCATAAAAACTCTATTGGAAACATTATTGTCACAGTAAGAAAAGACAAATAAGGGCAGCTCATCAACTAGTTTTTTTTCTTTTTAGTCTGAAGCAATTGACTAACTAAAAAGAGCCAATTCCTATATTAGGAAATTACAGGAATTTTTACAAGAAAAAAAAGTAGAATTTCGTAAATTAGAGAAATGTTGGATAATTGCTAGTCTAATTATTGTTGCTTCTCCACCTACAATCAAAAGCAATATACTTCATTCTCTGGGAGTAATAATTATGCCATGGTAATGACTTACACTGTAATTGGAATTCTTGGAAAAACATACTTGTCGTCGTATTATTCAACGTCAATGTCAATGTTGATAGTCTATTTTGTGTTTGTTTTCTGATAGGAAGATTTTACAAGTTACGGAGGAGAAGGTTGAGACGGTTTACTAGAAAATTCAATTGTTTGGTTTTTGTGGAATTAAAATTAAAACCAAATTCCGATACTTGCATATAACAACAAATTTAACAAAATCAATCAAGAACTAATTAACCCCACTTTTTGTTTTGGGGTTTGGTTCGTCAACTCCGAATATATTTTTCGTAGTCACGTACACGTTGTAATCTATTTTTGCCCTTATAACCCCCGCCACCACCACCACCACCACCACCCATGACAACATCCGTATTGCTCTAGTGCCATTGAATAAACTTCCACCACCTCCTTTTGCCGCCCCAAACCAAGTTGCTATATGTACTGACACCACTAATTCTTGAAAAAGAATATCAATGACATGTTTGATTTAGCAATAAGCACGTTTGAATAACAAGTATTGATTCCCCACAGTATGGTTATGAAACTATCGAATTGTATCAATTATGTCGTTTTATCTCTGATTGGCAGTATATTTCATATGATATTGTCACTCTCAATATTGGCCCCTTTCGTTTAAGCAAATTTTTTTGTCAAATCTCTTAGAGAAAATTATGCTTATGAAAAATAAACTCTACTCTAGAAATATTTACTAACATTTACACTATGCGATGTATTTCAAGAATTTGCTTTTGATTATTTTCTGACATCACACTGGTAGCACAGTAGTTATATTAATATTTTTCACATGAATATTCTGCGTTAACCTGAAATTTGGGAGAAACAAATTTTCAGAAACAGGCACTTCACTGCTCAGTAGTATTATATGACAGGAATAGTGTCAATTCAAGTCGAATCAAAATCATTCGAATGTTGACTTAAACATTTAACAGCAAAAACCTTATATCTCAACAAAGGCGGCGATTCTCGAATTGTGTAGAAATCTTTCTACTCCGGTATCTCCGTTTTGCACCTTATAAGGTTTGTTTATGTTGATGCCAGATTTATTCAACTAGGTTTATGGTAAACTTCTTTTAGTTTATGCATTGCGCATCGTCAAGTTACATCATCAATGATAAACACAGTAGGCGACTTAGGGTCTTCTGACAATATTCAAATGTATTTCCATGGAAAAGTCCAAACCCCCTAAATTTTGTTGTTCTTTGTCGTAGTTTTGATTTTATCTTTTTTGACATGTGAATATTATTCCATAATATGTGTAAACAAACAAAAATAGATTTGCAATCATTTGAAAATTTCAATGAATTTATTATCTTGTTACTTGTAGAAGGAGGGGGGTGGAAGGGTAAGTATTGCAAAATCCGAAAGTGTGTTATTTGCAACATTTCTGGAAATCTGTAAGCTTATCTCCCCGTCTCTCTTAATATTGCCTTAATCCATCGCCAAATGTGCAATTGCATCTCACTATGCAGCGCTAAGAAAAATCACAGCAAACAAACCAACAAAAGAAAAAAAAAGCCATCTTTGATATTGTAGTCTCCTTATTCTATGCTGTCAAAATCTAGATCCTATGTTTCAATTGCTTGTGACAATTGTCGCAAACGCAGAAGAAAATGTAATGGAGAAATTCCCTGTCATTACTGTTCAGGGAAAAATAAACCATGTGTATATGACAAAACCAAAGACAAACGAAGACGACGAGTTGATTTAGTTTATGTTGATTATTTAGAACACAAGTATAACAATCTACTTAATTTTGTCAAAAGAATACGGTCAGCCACTAAAGATGAACGTTTACGTGCCCAATGTAATGAAATGTTGGCTAATAATGATCCCAAATTTATTGATAATAAAGATCTTGGATTGTCGAATGATGAGTTGACTCCTGCTAGTGAATCCGACAAACAACAAAAGGAAATTATTCAATTAACCAAGCCTATGGATGACTTGGTGTCTATGAAATGGGAATTGAAATTTGATGAATCGGGGAATACAAAGTTCTTGGGTCCTCCAGTTCGACAAGTAGATCGATGTTTGATCAAGGACAGAACAATAATCATTGATGAGTGTAAGCAAATGTGCTATTTTAATGAAACAGTACTTACAGATACAGAGTTCATCAAAGAACTAACGAACACATTTTTCCAAAACATGTTACCATTTAATTTTGCACTTGAGGAAATCAATATTGATGAGATTATGCTGGAAATCACGTTGATAAACAATAAAAGCAATTGTCAAGAAGTGAGGAGCTGTTTGCATTTATTAGTATTGGCTATTCTAGCATATGGGTTTAATATTCTACCAAAAGAGCATCCATATGTATCAAAGCTAAACAGATGGAACCCATTTTTAACAATGGTTGAAAGATCGTTATTTAAACTCCTCCGACAAACGTCTCACACAATCACCGGTAATCTAACTGATCATTCACACATAGTTTACACCATTTTGATTATCACTCTTTTGCATTTGGGAAATTACGATGAATCTCAAGCTTGGGTTTATTCTTCAATACTTTGCTCTCAAATACAACATGTTGGTTGGAATGTTTCAACAGATTATCCCCTGGAATTAGAAACGAACAGCAAAAATCTTGGTAAATTCCGATCCAGGTTATTCTGGAATTGCTTGGTAGTGGAAAAGATGTCAGCATCGATGTTTGGACGAAGTTCGCCAATCAATTTTCGACAACTTCTAACTGAGTTCTATACTTCAGAAACTAAAGATATCAATGAACTTGTTTTCCAGTTCAATAGCAAACTCTGGTTCATATATGATAAGTTTATGGGTCAGATTTATTCGTTTCATTTCAACACACAGAATAAAATGTTATATAAAAAAGTTTTGATGACAGCAACTCAAAGTTTCCAGGATTTCCAAGGGTTTATGAATCAATATTTACCATTAAATGAAACTAATCTAGATAATCAGAATATAGTTTTAATTCATTTGACTTTTCACGTGTTTTTGTTGTTGATTATTCGCCCATATATGAAAATGCCAGAGATTTCCTGGTCCATTTTTCAAAAAAGTATATCAATAACTGAACAATGTTATGTTTTTATAAATCATTATAATAGTAGATTTGAGAATGGAGTAGCAGGTTGGTATAATTGTCATTATGGGTTTTTGTTGTATCAAGTGTCGGTGTTTTTATTATGTACCATTACTGTTAGTGACCCTGTTATCCCACCTCAACAATACAGTATATTAATTCAACGTTTGAACTTATTCTTACAATGCTTGAAGAAGGGGTCACAATATTTAACTGTTTATAATGTCTATTACCAAACTTTGTTGAATTTATTTAATAATATGAATCTCAATGAGGAAATTTCAATTTTGGTGAGACAAGCATTTGAAAAAGAATCACTTGGAATGGCAACAGCTATTATTGAAAAAGAAGATTTAGTTGTTGACTTTGATCAAGATTGGCAATCATACGTAAACTCTTTAAATTTAGAGCTAGATCAAGACGTTTATGGTTTTTTGGAAGAAGGGATCCTTGATATGTTATGAAATGAGACATCAACTGTACACAGAAAAGTATATACCTATATAGATATAATCAAGCATGAATATGGACTCATTTGTAGTATTTATCCCAATTTTGAGATATTTTATTTTTCACTTCTTCTGGATACCCATTAAAGTTACAAGTGACAAACTCAAAGTCTGGATCAGTAAATTGTTTAGGGAAAATACAGGTGGTTACACATTTACCACCTTGACGAGTCTTGATCAATGGACCTTGTGACGCAAATGGTGCCAATGCGAAAGGTTTAACATCATCAAAGTATAGCTGATCTTGAACTGGTGTATGACGGGTGGTGTATGCCCAAATGAGTTGTTTAAAGTCAAAAATATCAATATCATCACCAACAAGAATGATTTCATGAAGAATCAGACAAACTTTATAGCATTCTTTGGATCTAAATAAGAAATCACCCACTAAATTCAGTAATTCTTTTGCATTAGTTTTTAACTTAACCAATTCGTGAGTGTTGATTTTCACGGCAAGCCATAATGCTTGCGCTTCATAGGGAGTGAATACATCTTCCACGATTTTAGATAACACTGGGTGTTGAGAAATTAAATACTTTGTCTCGGCAGAGACTAATCCTCCAATCAAAGTATGAGTCTCGTCAGTACATAACCCAGGGTTTGATATTGGCATAATAGCTTGGTCACGATATGATATGTGGTTGACACGGTATAAAGGTTGGGTGTGATGATCTTTTGGAAAACAATAACCATGCATTTCCCCAAATGGTCCTTCCCTAACCAAAGTGTCTCTATCCAAATAACCTTCAAATACCATTTCACAATCTGCTGGGACTTCTAAATCGTTGGTTTCACATTTAACAACAGGAACAGCTTGGTTGCACAATCCACCAATGTACTCTGCTTCAGTTGCTCCATCTGGAATTGGCATTGAGGAAACAAGAATTGCTGCTGGTGGAACCCCAAAACAAAGAGCAAATGGGATTTTATCACCTTTTCCAGCAGCAACCCATGCATCAGAAACTTGTTTCACATGTTGAGGATTAATAACTAACCCAGTAATACTTTTTGAATCATGAACCATGCCTCGAGCAATTGACCAATTAGTCCATGATTTATCGGGGGTTTGTAACACCCACATACCATACGTTTGGATGAATTTCCCACCATCACCGTGATGTAATAAGGGAACTGGTAATTTTGTTAAATCAATTTGTTCCTTAGTCAAATGATGTTTTTTATGTGGTGATTGATCGTTAGGAACAAGAACCGGTGGGATATACTTTTTGGGATTTCTATTTGCTACCAAAAAATCAATGATTTCTTTCATGGGTGTTTGAGAATCTAATCCTAAATGTAAGGCAATACGAGCATGATCGTTACCAAATCCTCTTAATCCACCAGGACAACCTAATATACGAAATAAATTCTTAGGGTCGATATTCTCTGGATCTTGCTTTAAATTATTGAAAAGTGGAGCAGCAAGTTTATTCTCATAAGCTTTTCTAGTTATGGCTCCAACTTCTAAATTGGGATCAACTTCAGTATCAATTTCAATTAAATCCCCTTCATTCTTAAGAACTTGAATAAAATCTCGAAATTTTAATGCTGGATTAAGTGACATGTTTTGTGGAGTGCTATGTATTGGCTACTAAAATTACTTCTATTGTGATGTGAAAAGATCAATTGATGCTTTATTTATATTTAAAGTAATTTGTTAAACGGGATGTTTGGTAATAATAGGAGATTTGGTTATTCCTTGGGGCAGCAGCACGGAAATACAAGTCAACATCGAATGATATTTCAGGTAAGCAGTACGATCAACCCGGAACAATATTTCCTGATTTAAAACAATAAGAATTTGAATTGCTGTAATTTCATGTAGTTTTTTTGGAAAGCCAGTCAGTCAATGATAACAGGAATTATAGTTCCGCACACGGTGCTAAGCAACTGTGTATTTCCATTGTTTTCAATTTTGTGATCTCATTAGCAAATAAACAAGAACAACCAACAGTTTATTTCCAACAGACTTTCTCAGGCTCGTGTGAATCTGTTTAGATGAGATGAAATTTCAGAGGTCTGTTTCATTATAAATTGAACTTCCAAGCTCATTGGTTTAAAGACACCGAGATTTTTTTTTTTTTTTGGTGGTATTCTTTGAACAGTTGGATTGAATATACAAGACAGAACCATCCTTATGATTGCAAGAGTTTGTTTGAAAAGACCAAATGCTTTACCCATTTTTCTGATTTCATCGAGAAAGTATTCCATTGATTATGAAAAAGTCAATAACTCGGTATATAACAATGTCATCATACCCAAAAGAATAGTCTTGGCAATTACTGGTGCCACGGGAACCCAAATAGGAGTGAGATTATTAGAAATATTGAAAGAACTAGGAGTGGAAACCCATTTGGTGATGTCTAAATGGGGGATTGCCACTTTGAAATATGAAACTGATTATCAAGTTGATTATGTCACGTCCTTAGCTACAAAAACATATTCTGCAAGGGATGTAACAGCACCAATATCTTCAGGGTCATTTGTTCACGACGGAATGATTGTTGCTCCTTGTTCAATGAAATCACTTTCAGCTATTAGAACTGGTTTCACTGAAGATTTGATAGTCAGAGCAGCTGATGTTTCCTTAAAGGAAAGACGTAAATTGTTATTGGTTGCTCGAGAAACTCCTCTTTCCGATATTCATTTGGATAATATGCTTTATTTACTGCGAATGGGGGTGATAATATTCCCGCCAGTACCAGCATTTTATACAAAACCAAAAACTGTTGATGATATTATTGAGCAAACATGTGGAAGAATATTAGATAATTTCGGAATTAACATAGACACGTTTGAGAGATGGGATGGAATCAATCATAAATAGACAGGTATAGAAATTATTACTTAAAATTAGGCAATAGGAGATATTACCATTATTATTGCAAAATTGTCGTTTAAATGCCATATTGAGGCGACAACGACATTTTCCTGAAGAAAAGTCGTCTGGCCCATCCCTTAAAAAAAAAATTTTTTTTTTACCAGCCCAAAAAAAAAAAAAGAAAATCCTACACGATCTCATCTCTCTACATTTTTAGTACTCTTTTTCTTTCTTTCTTTCCCTTTTAATTATACATAAACATATATCACATCATGGGTACTCAAAAGAAGGAAAAGCAAAGAAGGGTAAGGGAGAATGATACCAGAGATGGTAATCTTCGAGTTAAAGGAGAGAATTTTTATCGTGATGCCAAAAAAGTGAAACATTTGAATATGTATAAACAAGGAAGAGCCATTCGTAATAAGAAGGGGGAAATAATAAAAGCTGCTGATTTGCAAAGTACAGATATACCAAATGCAAGAGTTGATCCCAATAGGAAATGGTTTGGAAACACAAGAGTGATTGCTCAGGATGCTTTAACCCATTTCAGAGAGGCCATGGGTGAAAAATCCAAAGATTCATATCAAGTATTATTGAAAAGAAATAAATTGCCAATGTCATTATTGGACGAGAAAGATACTACTGAATCGCCGACTGCTAAAATCATTGAGACTGAATCTTATTCTTCGACATTTGGTCCTAAACAACAACGTAAGAAACCTAGAGTTGCTGCTTCTAGTTTGGAAGATTTAATAAACGCTGCTGAAGCTGATTCGACTCAATTCCAAGAAAAACAAGAATTGAATTCAACTCTTGGATTAATGGGTGGATCTATCTTGGATAAAGATGATTTCACTCAAGAAGCCAAAGAGGCTATTTTCCATAAAGGTCAATCTAAACGTATTTGGAATGAGTTATACAAGGTCATTGACTCTTCTGATGTGGTTATACATGTGTTGGATGCTAGAGATCCAATTGGTACCAGATGTGAATCAGTTGAGAAATACATACGGGATGAATGCCCTCATAAACATTTAATTTATGTTCTAAACAAATGTGATTTAGTTCCAACTTGGGTAGCGGTATGTTTAAAAAACTGGGATTTTTTTGGACTATTTTTTTTACTACTAACCTTGCAATTCTAGGGAATATATCTAAAAAACAACAAACAATAACAATATACTTGCACCAAAGCATTTAGTCAGGGTGATAATGCTTTGATAATTAATCATTTGATTTTTTATCAATTTTTTTTCAACCACATTATTGCCTGTTACATCTTTGGAAGAATAATACAATTCGCCCTGTGTTCCCAAGGAGTGGCTATTTTTTTTTTTGTAGTCACAAGTTGGATCTTGCACCGTTCTGGTATGAGAGTTTGTTCACAACTTTTTGTTAATAGTTTTTATTGACATACTTTAGAATTGTTACGGAATCTTTTTTTGAGTAGAAATTAATCCTTGTGTTCTCCTTAACCGGAAATGCATTCATCATTGGTTTATTTCATAGTATAGAGGCCGACATTTTATTTTTTTTTCTTTAAATCGAGTTGTTGTTGTTGTTGTTCTTTTGGATTATGTTTCCGATTTGCTAATGGTTTTGTTATTGTGAAAAGTAAACAAAAAAAAGTCGAAGTATGGTTTTTGTTTTGTTTTTATTACTAACATTGTTTAATTAGGCTGCTTGGGTTAAACATTTATCCAAATCCTTTCCAACATTAGCATTCCATGCTTCTATAACCAATTCGTTCGGTAAAGGTTCTTTGATTCAATTATTAAGACAATTTTCAACGTTACATTCAGACAGAAAACAAATTTCTGTGGGGTTCATAGGATACCCAAACACTGGTAAATCAAGTATAATAAATACATTGCGTAAGAAGAAAGTTTGTCAAGTTGCTCCTATCCCTGGTGAAACCAAAGTGTGGCAATATATTACTTTGATGAAACGTATATTCTTGATTGATTGTCCTGGGATTGTTCCACCCCTGAGCAAAGATACTGAAGCTGACATTTTATTTAGAGGTGTGGTTAGAGTGGAACATGTGTCTAACCCAGAACAATATATCCCTGATATGTTGCAAAAATGTGAAAGAAAACATCTTGAGAGAACTTATGAAATCAAAGGTTGGAGTAAATTTGAAGAAGACGAAAGTCTATTGGAAAGAGCAAGTACTGAATTTATAGAATTAATTGCTAGGAAGCAAGGTAGATTGTTGAAAGGTGGTGAACCGGATGAAAGTGGTGTTTCTAAACAAATATTGAATGATTTCAACCGTGGTAAGATCCCTTGGTTTGTGCCTCCACCAAAGGATGAAGAAAAAGATGAAGATAAAACAGGTGAGGATAAGAAAATTGGTTACAAAAGAAAGAGGCAGGAAAGAGAAGCTGCTGAGAAAGAGCAACATGACCAAGATGATCGTGAAGAAGAGCAAGATGAAGATGAAAATAATAAAGAACTAAAGAAAGCTAAATTAGAAGAGTAATGAACAGGGTAATCTTATAGATTATTGTATAGTAGTTTTATTTTATTTTATTTTTTTTTTTTTTCTTTTTGGGCGAATAATAATTATTTATTTATTAATACACTAATGTTACACTCTACCACCAAAATGAACCATACCACTTTTGTTGATTATCCCAACTGGAGTGGATGGTGTAGAAATTCCATTAATTCTTGAAGCAACAATTTCATCTTCAGTGGCCCCGTTATTATTTGTATTGTTAATGCTGGTGCCACCACCACTAAAAGTACCCAACCCCCAAATAGTACCTTTGAATCTACTTAATAATGTCATATTTGACCGTCTCAACAATTCCTTGAAACACTCCATTGACAAGTAAGCATGTAATGTAGAAGTTAATTGTTGTGAATGGAAAGTAGAATTGGTAAAATGTTGTCGAATTGCTGGTGATATGGGCAATAAATGTAATTCCTCTGCCAAATATTCGATTGAAGGTTTATTTGTTTTTTCATCTAAAGTATTTGAATTAGTTCCTGCTCCATTTGTTGTAGGTTTGTTCAATATTTGATTGCCAATATATTTCAAATCATAAAAGTTTGGGAAATACTTGGCACACCACCAATAAAAGTCAGGTTCATCTACGGGTAAATCATCATTCAGTAATAAACTAACAAAAAACCCTAAATCATAACCGGCATGGAAAGATACCCAATTTATATTATCATCTAGAATTAATCCACTTTCAATCATCAATTCTGCAAATTGGAAATGTGGGATTCCTTGTGTCAGAAGTAATTGGAAATTAATTTGTGAAGTTTGTGCCAACATGGCTAAATGTTCTTCATTGTACATTTCCTTTGATAAATCATACAAAAAATTAAATTGCCAAATCACTGGAGTGCTAATTGTTTCGTTTTTCGATATTTTGACAACACATAATGATAATTGAATCAAGTTTAACAAATCAGAATTGGCTCTTAATGTTTGAAAATGATAATCTGAAGAAGATTTAAAAGTCCCCACTGGTCGAGCAACTATGCCAGGAATTTCCTGATGAATGGCAATAAAAACTTTTGATGTTTTGTCATTGATAAATGTTCTTAACGATTGAAACTCGTGTTCCAAATTACTACTCCATACTTCTTTTATGATTGGTATAGCCTGTTGCTGTTGCTGCTGTTGCTGCTGAGCTTGTAATTGTTGAAGTTGAGCTTGTTGTTGGAGTTGTTGCAATTGTAATTGTTGTAACACTGGATTTGATGATAATGAACCATTACCAGTGGACGTAGTATTTGAATTTGCACCTCCATTTAATACTGCCAATAGTGGATTGGTTGATGTAGGAGTTCCCATCAGTTGTTGTGTTAATTGTGGTGGCACTTGCAGTTGCAGTTGTTGTTGTAAATGTTGATTCAATAACTGTTGTCTCTGTAATTGTTGTAATTGTAATTGAGAAAACTGAGGTGATTGGTTTGATTGAGATTGGTTCGACTGCAGTGGCTGCGACTTCTGCTGCTGTTGCTGTTGTTGTTGTAAATATTGAAGATGTGGATTAATATTCATTATTCGTTGATCTGTTTATTAGTGGCCTTTGTTTAATATGTATTGTCCAGTTGTTTGTATCAAAATCTAGTTCCAGAATTCAAGATTTGTTGAAGATTTTTTTTTTTACGTCTTGTCTTTTCATTGAAGAGAATATAGAATGGGAAGGGGAAAAAAAAAAATGTGCGAGGGGACAAGTTTTGATAAAGTTGAATCTGTTTTTTTTTTTTTGAAATGTGGTACATATTAGTTACTTTGAAACATGAACAGCAAACCTTTATTCAAATAACTATCCTCTATACACCTTACATGATTTATATACTTACAATTGATCTCTGTAGGTAGTTATATCGCCACCATTTGAGTCTTGCAAGTAATCATGATCACCCATTTTTCTAGGTTTTATCAAATACTGCAACAAAAATGCGATTCCTAAAACTAAAGCAACAACAGCTACTATAATGTAAATAACCCCTAAACTCATATTTCTGCCTCCAAATATGGTGTTTGTAGTTATGACTATACTCTTGGTGCCACCAAATACTTCAACTGGGTAGTTCATTTTAATACTGATTTGATATGTGCCACTAGACATCGATTGAGTGGTATTTTGTCCGTATAACTTATAAAATGAAGGTAGAGCTGCAGTTCTCATCCAGTTCTGCAAATGCTCCCAGGTTTGTAAATCGGGCATATTGTCTTTTGTATAACCATCGGGATACATCTCGTCCCAATTTGGTGGAGGGACTACTTCATCTGGTGAATACTGTGTCTTCTTGAACTTGTGACTACGATCCAGTGGCCAAGATATTCCTTGATCGCTAAATACATAAGTTTCATTGTTATCACCGTTCCTTGCATTTAACAAAACTGGACTAGATATGGTATCATTGAAATAACTGTTTGCGATTAGTCCACAAGGATAAATAAGTTTTTCCTTTCCATTATATACACGATGTTTCAAAGGCTTACAGTTATCAGTAACATCATCACTTGACAAGGCTTCCCCTCGTAATTGCTCTAAATCATAACTTTCGACATATTTACGATGATTTTGATAAAAATTCGTCAACTTGTAGTACAAGTAAACTGGACCATTCAAGTCCTTAGCAAGATTGAATTGTATGACACAAGTGTTATTGTTGTCCAAACGCCATTGAAAATTGGGGTTGGAACTGGGTCCACGGAAATGGTATCCAGTGTACTTCTTAGGAATATTTTCAAAACTATTCGAGGCTTCGTTACACATGGAATAGTCGACAATTAGATCCTGTACGTTGTATGTCGTGTAAATAATAGCTATACCTAGTGGAGTAAATATTATGGCTATTAAGATTAATAATGGTATTACTGACTTTGGTGTCAATATTGGTTGCCAGGCTTTTAATCGTTGTTGTCTGAATGCAGTATTAGGAGGTTTTCTTGATTTGTGAATGGAGCTGGCAGGATCATTGTTTAAAATATCATCATCATCCTCATCTTCTGAAGACCTTCTTTTGCGCAAGAAATTCATGATGGTGGGGTTACTTTCTTGATGGTTAGCTGGGAGGTGGGCTGTACCAAAAAGGTCAAAGAAAACAAAGAAGAAAAAAATCTTAAAGATCAACAAATATTGACCACGATTACACGAAAATCCTCAAACAGGGTCGTGTTAAATTCGCATTTTCTTTAACACTATATTATAAACTGCAACTAGGAGAAGCTTGTTTGATGGGAATACACGACTGAATGTGGAGAAATCAACCTAACCTTATATTGATTGATGAAAGCTAATAAAATAGTTTATTCATCAGAGCAAGGTCTGGGATTGTTGTTGGCCTGTTGGTAAAGAAGAGTAGAGGACAAAGGATGTTGCTGTGGCTGTAAAGGTAACAGGTAATAAGCTTTACACTAATATTGTAGTCTGGTATGCACTTGCAAATAAATGGACCATTACCTATAATTTGATTATTTAGAGTCAAATACTCAATTCAGCATTTGGTAAAATGACTACATTTTCATTTTCGTGAAGTATTTTTGGAGAGAAATTTTTTTTTGGTTAAAATTGTTGCGAAATGAATGCTAAAAATAGAATAACCAAGCCTAGACACTTTGAGAGCAAAGTAAAACCATCCTGATTGAAACAACTTTTTTTTGTAAAAAAAAAAAAAAAAAAAGGATAGCCCCCAACAACTCTTTGTGATATGCTTAACAGGAAGGAAACCAATTGTTGCAACTGGTACAACGGTTCACCCGTGACCAATAATACAATTTTGCAGGACTTGCATTTGAGGCGGTACTTGAAATCTCTCATTGAAAGATTTCAAACATTTTCAATTCCCGGCAAAAAAATCCCTTGTAATTGCACAAAAAAGCAAAATAAATATCCCAACTGTATTATGACCTATGTAATCAACAATCCACAAAGCCGACATTTTCGGTTATGTTGAAAAATTCCAGGTTCTTAGACACATGTATCGTCCACTTGAAGCTAACTCTTGCCATTTAATGTTGACCGTATTTGATCGAAACTGTCATGACAACACGAATTTAATCTTTCGTGACATTTTTTTTTACGAGATTGGCAAATGAAT
The DNA here is from genome assembly GCF_000026945.1 of Candida dubliniensis CD36. Lineage (NCBI taxonomy): Eukaryota > Fungi > Ascomycota > Pichiomycetes > Serinales > Debaryomycetaceae > Candida > Candida dubliniensis. The sequence continues at coordinate 790,481 of NC_012865.1, forward strand.
AGCTGGGATCCCCTACAAGTCACTCTTCAAATTCAAAAACTTGGTGTTCGCTTAGAATAAATAGATAAACACCATCTACGTATTTGGTAGTCATTCTGTAGAAATTGGTGTGTCAAAATTATTCGTAAGTGAAATACTCTCGTCATCAGGTGGCACGAGTATCACTTATCCAAGGAAGAAAATAACGCAATTACTAAAACTCCATTGCTTCGGCATTGATTTCCTTATTGCCGGTATGTTATCAAAGGGCACAAAAGCAAATATTCACAAAGAGATTGGGCATATTTCTCTATTCTTCCTTTTAGGTCTAGTTGTACAATAAACCATAAATGAAAAGTTATAATAGGAAATAGAAAATAGAAGATGTACCACCAATTAAATAATTCCCAAATCATGTTTTTATGTGTATTGCGTAATTGCAAGGGCATTGACCTCATTACAACAACGTTTTCTCAAGCGACCCAATCATGAGGTCTATTTACTCGTATCTTGTATTGCTTCAATCTACCTATTCATTTGTACTGAAAAATGAAATAAAATAAAATAAAAGTAACTAAAAACATAATTACTACTTGGCAGTGGCATGGTTGATTAAAAATATCTTCGACACTGATGCATTGGATAAACAACTGATAATCAATTTTATGCTTTTTTGAACTTAAATAATCAAAGCAAGCCAAGAATTCTGGATTTCTACTAAATTCCAAAACAGGAGTTTGGAACAATAGGATTTCCTGGATTGCTGTGTAGAATACCAGTGACTAAATACAATAAAACGGAAATTTAAACGAACCCTTTTAAGATAAACTCTACTTTTTCTCAATTGTTTAATCGTAAGGTGAGATAGAGGATTATTAACAGAAACTTAAAGAATATAACTGATAACACTGATTAGTTGTGTAAAGCATCTAGGTTTAAGGAAAAAACAGTCCCCCATAGCCATCCAGAAAATGGTTTAGGGCAAGGAATACCGAGTCTAGAACGTGAATAAATGTAATATTGATTATTGCATTGGGAATGTCCATTTTCAAGGAATCGAAAAACTTGCATTAGTTTTTTCTTAGTCTTTAATGTCAAAATTAGTTTGTTCTAGTCATTAGAGGGTTTTTGTTCTACGGAAGGGATGGCCTATTCTTTTTCTTTCTTTCTTTTGTACTTACAAACTAAACTAAAACTAACAGTGCTAAGAATATCGTTAGAAGTTTCTCTTTTTTTCTATTTAGACTAATTATTATTATAGATTGGAGAGCTTTGTACAGCAATTTCATATATAGTACATGAATAAATAATAATAAACATTCCTTCGCTAGAACTTGATTTTTTAGTTCTTTCCATTATTGTATGTGGTTTTTGTTTTTGTTCACTTCTTTCTTTTTTCATTTCTTCCCTTAAGTCCGAAAGAAAAAAAAGCCAACAAAATATTTTCACTCCACATTCTAATTGTTCAAGTAATTTTTTATGATTGTAAAATTCACTGCAAATAGGGTCTATAATTGAAAAGAGCATGAGTTATCATTCTTCAAATCCACAACCCGGTTAGAAAACTATTTGTTGAATTAATATAACCCTGGGCAACTTTTAATTGGCTCATTGCTCGTAGATTCTATGGAAGAAGATTCCAAATAAAAAATTATCACCAAACCAGAAGTATATTTAGTCCAAGGAGAATGATAATATAATTACCACAAAGCCGAATTTCCTTTCAACAGCATAACGACTAATGTCTAATAATTTTATTTTTCATCATTTCTTTTTTTATAAAGTTGCTGCAACTAAATGAAAGGACAAACACATGAAGTATCACTACATCGTCATCATCATGCCTATACGGGTATTTCAGAGTTCTTGATTTGCAAAGTATAATAGGAGGCCCCAAAAAGTAAGACAAAAAGAAATAACTGAAAACATGGGTTTTGCATCATATCTTTGAATCCGCCTCAAATCTACATCGAAAGTGTTAAGTCATTGGAATTTTCTCATAAAGATTGACATCAAATTTACGATGCATTGCAAATCATCTTGGAGATATAGATGGTAGAATTTTCAACTCAGGTAGCTAATTGTCAAACTTTTAATATTAGCATTGTCAATTGTACCACCATTTAAGGAAATGATATGGCTAGTATTGACTTTGATTTGTAATAAGATGAAGAAAGAAAAAAGTACAACGTCATTGTGACTTGCATTTTTCGTTTCAACTTGCGTTTTGTAAACCCTCCGCCGGAAATTTTAGGTATTGAAAGCATGATCTAAATTTTGGATATACACATCATCCAGTATTGAAATATGAAGATGAGAATAAACCATGCATACCGAAATTTTAATGTGTGTTTGTATACTTCCGAAATTCGAAGGGGTGATTTTATCATCTTGAATACAAAATGGACTATGAACTTTGCTGTTTATTGCCAATTGCAAAAAAAAAAGGGAATGGAAAGAGATGCTTTTGTTAAAACTTCATCAATTTCTATAAAAGAGGCTCTTCCCCCCCCCTCCCTCTCAATTGAGATGTAATGATTTTTCATTTCTAGTTTCACTTCATCAGAATTGTTATACAACCAAACAACTGCTAACACTAGATGCTTCAACAATTTATATTGTTATTCGTATATTTGTCGGTTGCGACTGCAAAGACAATCACTGGTGTTTTTAACAGTTTCGACTCATTGACTTGGTCCAATGCTGCTAATTACGCTTTTAAGGGTCCCGGATACCCAACTTGGAATGCTGTCTTAGGTTGGTCTTTAGACGGCACTACTGCAGATCCAGGAGACACATTTACATTGATCATGCCTTGTGTGTTCAAATTCATAACTACCCAAACATCTGTTGATTTGACCGCCAATGGTGTTAAATATGCTACATGTCTGTTTTATTCGGGTGAAGAATTCACAACTTTTTCATCATTAACATGTACTGTTAACAGTGCTTTAACCTCATCTGTTAAGGCTTTTGGTACCGTTACTTTACCCATCTCATTCAATGTAGGTGGAACGGGATCGTCAGTTGATTTAGAAGACTCCAAATGCTTCACTGCTGGTACCAACACCGTCACTTTTACCGACGGCGACAACAAAGTCTCAACTACTGTTGATTTTGAAAAATCAACAGTTGATTCAACTGGATATTTGACTTCCTCCAGACTTATGCCAAGTCTCAATAAAGTCACATCTCTTTTTGTAGCACCACAATGTGCAAGAGGTTATACATCTGGTACAATTGGATTTTCGAGTAGTAATGGTGGTGTTTCTTTTGACTGTTCAAATGTTCATGTTGGAATTACAAATGGTGTGAATGATTGGAATTTTCCAGTGTCATCAGAATCATTTAGTTACACTAAAACTTGTTCGTCTACAGGTATTACAATCACATACAGAAATGTTCCTGCTGGTTATCGTCCATTTATCGACGCTTACATTACTGCTTCGGATGTTAACCTGTATACCTTGTCATATACCAATGATTATACTTGTGTTGGTGGTAGCGTGCAACATAAACCATTTACTTTAAGATGGTCTGGATACAAAAATGGGGAAGCCGGGTCTAACGGTATTGTCATTGTTGCTACAACAAGAACAGTTACAGATAGTACTACTGCTGTAACTACTTTACCATTCAATTCCGATGTTGACAAAACTAAAACAATTGAAATTTTGCAACCTATTCCAACAACTACCATCACAACATCATACGTTGGTGTGACTACTTCTTACCTGACCAAAACTGCACCAATTGGAGAAACTGCTACTGTTATCGTTGATGTTCCATATCACACTACCACAACTGTTACTAGTGAATGGACAGGAACAATCACTACTACTACAACACAGACCAATCCTACAGACTCAATAGATACAGTCGTTGTGCAAGTTCCACTGCCAAACCCAACAGTCTCCACTACTGAATACTGGTCTCAGTCGTTTGCTACTACTACTACTGTTACTGCCCCTCCAGGTGGTACCGATACTGTGATTATTAGAGAACCACCAAACCATACTGTAACTACTACTGAATATTGGTCACAATCTTATGCAACAACCACTACTGTTACTGCCCCTCCAGGTGGTACCGATACTGTGATTATTAGAGAGCCACCAAACCATACTGTAACTACTACTGAATATTGGTCACAATCTTATGCAACAACCACTACTGTTACTGCCCCTCCAGGTGGTACTGACACTGTTATCATTAGAGAACCACCAAACCCAACTGTCACTACCACTGAATACTGGTCTCAGTCGTTTGCTACTACTACCACTGTTACTGCCCCTCCAGGTGGTACAGATACTGTTATCATTAGAGAACCACCAAACCATACTGTAACTACCACTGAATACTGGTCACAATCTTATGCAACAACCACTACTGTTACTGCCCCTCCAGGTGGTACTGACACTGTTATCATTAGAGAACCACCAAACCATACTGTAACTACTACTGAATATTGGTCACAATCTTATGCAACAACCGCTACTGTTACTGCCCCTCCAGGTGGTACTGACACTGTGATCATTAGAGAACCACCAAACCATACTGTAACTACTACTGAATATTGGTCACAATCTTATGCAACAACCGCTACTGTTACTGCCCCTCCAGGTGGTACTGACACTGTGATTATTAGAGAGCCACCAAACCATACTGTAACTACTACTGAATATTGGTCACAATCTTATGCAACAACCGCTACTGTTACTGCCCCTCCAGGTGGTACTGACACTGTGATTATTAGAGAGCCACCAAACCATACTGTAACTACAACTGAATATTGGTCACAATCTTATGCAACAACCGCTACTGTTACTGCCCCTCCAGGTGGTACTGACACTGTGATTATTAGAGAACCTCCAAACCATACTGTAACTACTACTGAATACTGGTCTCAATCCTATGCCACAACCACTACTGTTACTGCCCCTCCAGGTGGTACTGACACTGTGATTATTAGAGAGCCACCAAACCATACTGTAACTACTACTGAATACTGGTCTCAGTCGTTTGCTACTACTACCACTGTTACTGCCCCTCCAGGTGGTACTGATACTGTAATTATTTATGAATCCATGTCGAGTTCAAAGATTTCTATCTCCTCGGATGAAATAAGCAGTATCATTCCATCATTCTCGCGTCCTCATTACGTCAACAGTACAACAATTGAGTCTTCCTCTGTCAATATTCCTACTTCCACTGATAATGATAATGTGTTGTTATCATCCACAACTTTGTTTATTGAATCAAGAACAACTACAGAAATGATTTGTAGCGATGACAAAGGATGTTCTGAACTGTCTAGTTCTTCTGGTATTGTTACAAATCCGGATGATAGTGAATCATCAATGGTAATTAATACTGTACATTCCACAACCACGGTGTCTGATTTACATTCTTCCACTGGTGGTATTAGTGCTACATCATCTGAGAATTCTTCAGAGTCAGGAGTATCAATTTCAACAGATTCTTCTATTACTACTACTCATACTAGTCCAAACCCATTATCTACTTCAATGACATCATTGACTCAAATGTCTACAAATCCAAGTGTCTTAGTTAGTGAAAGTAAGGTTACATTTACAAGTGACGGAGACAACCAAAGCGGCTCCCATGGATCACAGTCTACTTACTTGAAATCAAGTATGGGCGTAAATTCTGGATCTACTACTTCAACTGAAATCGAAATTGTAACAACAAGTTCCACAAGCATTTTACCACCTGTTGCTCCTTCTAGTACTGTTTTAACTACTGAATCTACAAATACTATAGAACAACCTACCAGATCACCAACGATTTCAAACACAATCAATGAACTGATTTCTACTTCACAACCTATTGGCGGAAATGGTAACAATACTTCATTAACCAGTTCAGTTCCAACTGTGACAACAGATGCTTCAGCAACTGCAAATGGAGAAGACAACCGAACTGGTTCTCATGGATCATCATCCACTCATTTGAAATCAAGTATGGGTGAAAATTCTGAATCTACCACTTACACTGAAATTGAAGTTACTACAAGCAGTCCAACAGAATCCTCATCACCTATCGCTCCTTCTAGTACTGACGCAACTACTGAATCTACAAATACTATTGAACAACCTTCAATACTGCTAATTGTTTCAAGCACAATCGATGAACTGAATACTACTTCACAACCTACTCCCGAAAATGGTGGCAACACTTCATCAACTAATTCTGGTCCAGCTTTAACAACAGGTACTTCAGCATCTATGACTATTAATAGTGAAGTTGTTACTAGTGCATCAAACGATCAATCACATTCTAATTTTGCTACCAACGACAACATTATTGTATCTAATACCCCACAAACCACATTGAGTCAACAGGCGATCTCATCCTCACCTTCAACCAATACCTTAATTGTTTCCACATACGATGGTTCTGGTTCTATTATTCAACATTCTGCTTGGTTGTATGGTTTGATCACAGTATTGTCCTTGTTCATTTAGAGACTATATTCTAATCGTTACTTTTTTTGCTTGGTCAAGCTTTCATTTATTCTTTCTTCGTGTTTTGTTATTTTATTTATTCGGTTTACTTCATTAACATGTAAAATGTTTCATTAAGTATCTTTGGTGTTCTGAGATTAATTTTTTTTTTTTTTAGTGTTGTATATATATATATATATTGGTTTTCATTGAATTTTAGAAATATTACGATTAAAAATTACAATAAGATTCTTGTAGAATATATGTTTGTTTAGTAATATTTAGTTACTCTTTTTAAAAAGGAAGTAATTCTGTCACTGAATGTTTCACCAAGTACACATTTTTTGATTGCGAAAAGTAGTACCTGTTAAAATGTTCTCTTAGAAGAAAATTGTTAGTACCCCATACCAAGAAATATGCAATTTGCATACACCTTACCACATAAATCAATATGACTTGAGTGCAATGCAAAGTAAGTTGAACAATTATTGACAAACATAGATCGTAGTAATCTAATTCAAGCAAAACAATTGCATACATAGACTTGGGGATATTCGGTTTATCTGCAAGTATCATACAATAGTTTATTTTGTAAATCAAAACGGAAATATTTAAATAAGCTAAGTAAACGTTATGTCTAATTCATTTTTTTATTACATTTGACCAATAAGGCTTTGAACCCAATGTTAGTAAGTTTGTTTCTGGCCTTTTAAAGAAACACTAATCGAAATGAAGTATCCAAATTGCACGACAAATGTAATAATATAAAAACTCGATATAACAATATCCAGAATAAATATGTACATACACCAACCTGAGAAGAATACCGTTACAGATGAAAACTATATTGCCTTCTCCCATCATCATATGATGGCAAAAATAAACAATAAAAAAAAAACTTCGGCATGAACTTGGCTTTTTTTGATGAGTTAATTGTCTCTCTAGCCTTTGCGTAAGAACGATGTAGCGTTAAATCACAAAATTTTAAAGCAATTACGTCATCATCATTGGTATTTTAACTTGAACAATTATTAATACATTTCCTTGACTCTCTATTCAGATTGTTAACAGACTAACAATGAAAGATTCGAAATCATTGGATCTCATGGATTAGCGGCTATGAAAGAAAGGGTCTTTAAATTAACAGTAGTTGAAGCTTATGTTTATTTTTTATGTATCAACACTGAGGCAGAGTCTAGAATGTTGAATTACTTGTGGGATCCCATAAAGGCTTTGAAAACGGTTGCCACAAACCTACTCCGTGCAGAGAACACTTTCATGTCTAGTATTCATTATGTAAAAAATTGACACAAGATTGTTCACAGTTCAATTAATATGATGAATAATGGTGGCTTGGTTTGGTTTCATTTGGCTCAGGAATTATCCGTTAGAGATTTTCCTCCTAGCTTCGAAGCGGAAAGAAAAAGTGAGATCTATTAAACTTTTCAACGTTCATACATTTGGACAGAAAAGATCAAATTACAAAACATCGGCAGAAGTTTCCAGTGGATTGAAGGAATCTTTGTTTATGTCGATGACGAATTTTGAAGTATAAGAGTTGTTTTTTCTTTTTTTCTTTATCTGCTTTATTGTTTTTATTCATTTAAAAGAAATCCATCCAATACTGTTAATTTTTTTTAAAAAAAAACTAGTGACTTTAATATACTGAAAGAGACATATATATATATATATATATGGCTAAGTATTTATTACACGTGGCCAAATAGAAAATGGGAAAGAATTGTATTTGTTGGACATCTTCTGCCATATTTCTATGATAACTTTGAACACAAAGGATCGTTGTAGAAAACAATGTAGTCAAGCACCTTTTCGTGAACAGCCAATCAGAAATTAGATTGTTGCATATTTTTCCCATTGTAATGTATAACGATTTTGATACTGCAAACTGCAGATGCTCTAGTACATGTTTATCATCATCACCTCATTGAGCCCATGAAAGTATTGATATTGTTCGGATTTATAATACTGAACCGGAAAGGGAAAAAAAAAAAAGGAAAGAATTTAAATTCCGAAGATCCGCGCACAGTAGGCTTAAAATAGAAGATAGAATCAACTTTCTTCTTCTTTTCCTCATTTGATAGGTCATATGAAAACTAAGCAAGAGTATACATTAAGTAATCAATAAATGGAAATTGTACCGAAATTGACAGTAATAACAACAATTCTATAATGTCGTTTATTTGAAAATTTGTACAACATGTTGCTTAATTTCTATTGTCCTCCGTCATTTAATGCCAACCTTCATCCTGCAGTGACTTTGAATAAAGGAAACCGGAAATTGCTGTTCTTATTAATCCAATTTGTGTTATTGTTTTAAACTTCCCAGATGCTATGTGCATCTTCTTTATCAGAAATGAACGGGTGGCTTGATCCTTACTGTCTGCAGCAACCATTAGATATGTTATTAAGTGATGCTTAATTGAAAATCATCTGAATTCGTGAGGGAAAAGGGAAGACTAGAAAGGCTCTCAGCATTTCTAAAAGAAACTATATAATAGGCATAAATTTCCATGCAAAGGGACATTTGTTACAATTATTTTATTCTTGTTGTTTCAAAACCCTTAATCACCAAGAATTTCAAATGCTCCAACAATTTGTATTGTTATTCATATATCTGACAATTGCGACCGCAAAGACAATTACCGGTGTTTTTAACAGTTTTGACTCATTGACATGGACTAACTCCGGTAATTATGGCTTCAAAGGACCAGAGACTCCCACTTGGAATGCAGTTTTAGGCTGGTCTTTAAATAGTACTATTGCAGACCCAGGTGACACATTTACTTTGATCATGCCATGTGTATTCAAATTCATAACCACCCAAACATCTGTTGATTTGACTGTTGATGGTGTTAATTATGCTACATGTCTGTTTTATTCAGGTGAAGAATTTACGACCTTTTCATCCTTAACATGTACCGTGAACAATGTTTTGACGCCATATGCTATGGCTTCGGGTACCGTTACTTTACCCATCTCATTCAACGTAGGTGGATCAGGCTCATCGGTTGATTTGGAAGATTCTAAATGTTTTACTGCTGGTACCAACACAGTTACATTCAATGATGGTGATACAAAGATTTCTACTACTGTTGATTTTGATGCATCTCCAGTAGCTTCCAGTGGCTACATTACAAGCTCACGGATTATTCCAAGTCTTAATAAAGTTTCAAGTCTTTATGTGGTGCCAGAATGTGAAAGCGGTTATGCATTTGGTGTAATGGGGTTTGTAGCTAGCAACGGTGCTACTATTGATTGCTCAAATGTTCATATTGGTATATCAAAAGGTTTGAATGATTGGAATTTTCCAGTGTCATCAGAATCGTTTTCTTACACCAAAACCTGTACGTCAGCCAGTATTACAGTTGAATTCCAGAATGTTCCAGCTGGATATCGTCCGTTTGTTGATACGTATATTTCTGCAGAAAATGTGGGTAGATACACCTTGACGTATGCTAATGACTATACCTGTAACAATGGCTACTCTGTAGTTGATCCATTTACCTTAACATGGTGGGGATATAAGAATAGTGAGGCAGATTCTGATGGTGCTATAATCGTAGTTACAACCAAAACTGTTACAGACAGTACTACAGTTGTGACTACTTTACCTTTCAATCCAAGTGTCGATAAAACCGAAACAATTGAAGTTTTGCAACCCATTCCCACAACTACAATTACAACTTCATACATTGGTGTTTCAACTTCGTATCAAACAGAAACAGTAGCTATCGGTGGTACTGCAACAGTTATTGTTGATATTCCCTATCATATCACTACTACAGTCACTAGCTTTTGGACAGGGTCAGTTACGACAACTACTACTCATACTAATCCTACTGATTCTATAGATACCGTTATTGTACAAGTTCCACTGCCTACAACTATAACTAAAACTGAATTTTGGTCAGAATCGTATGCAACTACAACCACTATTACTAATCCACCAGATGGTACCAACACTGTCATTATCAAAGAACCACCCAATCCTACTGTGACTACAACCGAGTTTTGGTCAGAGTCGTATGCTACTACTACCACGATCACGAATCCACCAGATGGCACTAATAGTGTGATTATCAGAGAACCACCCAATCCTACTGTGACTACAACCGAGTTTTGGTCAGAGTCGTATGCTACTACTACCACGATCACGAATCCACCAGATGGCACTAATAGTGTGATTATCAGAGAACCACTCAATCCTACTGTGACTACAACCGAGTTTTGGTCAGAGTCGTATGCTACTACTACCACGATCACGAATCCACCAGATGGTACCAACTCTGTCATTGTTAAGGAGCCACCCAATCCTACTGTGACTACAACCGAGTTTTGGTCAGAGTCGTATGCTACTACTACCACGATCACGAATCCACCAGATGGCACTAATAGTGTGATTATCAGAGAACCACTCAATCCTACTGTGACTACAACCGAGTTTTGGTCAGAGTCGTATGCTACTACTACCACGATCACGAATCCACCAGATGGCACTAATAGTGTGATTATCAGAGAACCACTCAATCCTACTGTGACTACAACCGAGTTTTGGTCAGAGTCGTATGCTACTACTACCACGATCACGAATCCACCAGATGGCACTAATAGTGTGATTATCAGAGAACCACTCAATCCTACTGTGACTACAACCGAATTTTGGTCAGAGTCGTATGCTACTACTACCACGATCACGAATCCACCAGATGGTACCAACTCTGTCATTGTTAAGGAGCCACCCAATCCTACTGTGACTACAACCGAGTTTTGGTCAGAGTCGTATGCTACTACTACCACGATCACGAATCCACCAGATGGTACCAACTCTGTCATTGTTAAGGAGCCACCCAATCCTACTGTGACTACAACCGAGTTTTGGTCAGAGTCGTATGCTACTACAACCACTATTACTAATCCACCAGATGGCACTAATAGTGTGATTATCAGAGAACCACCCAATCCTACTGTGACTACAACCGAATTTTGGTCAGAGTCGTATGCTACTACTACCACGATCACGAATCCACCAGATGGCACTAATAGTGTGATTATCAGAGAACCACCCAATCCTACTGTGACTACAACCGAATTTTGGTCAGAATCGTATGCAACTACAACCACTATTACTAATCCACCAGATGGCACTAATAGTGTGATTATCAGAGAACCACTCAATCCTACTGTGACTACAACCGAGTTTTGGTCAGAGTCGTATGCTACTACTACCACGATCACGAATCCACCAGATGGCACTAATAGTGTGATTATCAGAGAACCACCCAATCCTACTGTGACTACAACCGAGTTTTGGTCAGAGTCGTATGCTACTACTACCACGATCACGAATCCACCAGATGGTACCAACTCTGTCATTGTTAAGGAGCCACCCAATCCTACTGTGACTACAACCGAGTTTTGGTCAGAGTCGTATGCTACTACTACCACGATCACGAATCCACCACATGGTACTGATACTATAATTTTTCGTAAAAAGGTTTTCAGTTCTGATTCATCAACAGATAAAGTGAATAGCGTGACAATCCTCTCATCAACTCCCGATGAGAAGCTGGTATCTAATATATCTACTTTTTCAAGTGATCCTGATTCTACATTTTTTGTGTCAACGTCCATTCCAGTTTCTGTTTCAAATGAAAGTAACACTCAGTATTCTTTCAGCACAGTTGACAAAACATCTTTAGATTCTGACGTGCCTTCCTTCACTGGGATGGGATTTTTGTCTAGTTACACAACAGCAAGCATTACACCAAGTATATCAAGTTTTGAATCAAAGGTATTTTCTTCATCAGAAGCACAACCTAATTTAGACTCTTATTCAAGTGATACTTTTGTTACTTCGATTTCGGTTATAACGGAAGCATCTTACGACAAAAGTTCCACTAGTGTATCATCGACATTCTCAACCTTGCATTTTTCTTCATACTCCTGGTCATCAAGTTCCATTTCACCCTTTACTCGTCCACATTATGTCAACTTCACGACCTCCATTTTACCAAGATTTGAATCATCTTCTGCTTACTCATCAACTGCTAGTGCTGTCACTTCCATTGATACTAATATTGATACATCACTGTCTACGACTTTGGTGGCACAATCAAGTTCTGACTCAGAAGCACAATGTAATGATATCGGTGGTTGTACTAGTGTTACACAGTCTTCTGATATAATGGTAACACCAAGCAAGAGTGGTAGAATGGTCATATCAAACTCTGCCCATTTAACGATCACGCACCTATACTCGGAATCGGAATCAGAATTGACATCTGGTGCTATTCAAACTGAATCAACTGATTGGTCTTTAATATCAGGAAAGTCAAATAAACCAGAATTCACTAGTACAATTTCAGAGGAAAGCTCATATTCGTTATCTGACCCGACAACTTCATCAACTGGATACCCAATTCTGTTTAAAAGTGAAAAGGAAAGCCATACCAGTTCCTATGCTTCAAGAATATCTTCTTACGAAACAAGTGTTGAAGTAAGCATCAGCTCTAGCGTTTCGTCGGAAAAGGAAATTGGCTCTACCGATAAATCTGTTATTTCGTCAGTTACTGTTTTTCCAAGCTCTGGAACAACTTTTAAATCAACAACTGGTACGACATCAATTTCTGAATCCACAACTACTGGGACACCGTCTTTTGTGTCTTTAACTACTCGATTAAACATAACCAAAACAACCAGTGCTGAGACATCAGCTTTTGATGAACTGAGCTTTAAAAGCTCAGTCGTTAAAGTGTCATCTTCAGAATTAATAAGTAAAGAAGCAACTACAGAAGCATCATCATTTGTGTCAGCGACCACTGATTTAGATACAACTGGTATAACCATTGAAACTTCTGTTTCTGGTGAACTGAGCTCTGAATCGTTGTCAGAACTGATAACCAAAGCAGCAGTCCCTAGAATAAGGTCTTCTGGTTTCGCAACTAGCAGCTCCACAACTATTGAATCCACAATTTCTGAATCATCAATAATTGCTGTTTCATCATCATTTTTGTCAACAACTACCACATTAAATACAGCTGGAACAACAACAATCGAAACACCAGTCATTAAGAAGCTGGGCTCTGGATTATCAACCCTTAAAGTCACGTCATCAGAATCGGTAAGCAAAAGAGAAACTACTGAAACAATTTTAACTAGATCTACAGCTACTGAATTGACTTTCACTGGATCACCTTCTTTTATATTGACAACTACCGACTTGGACATAACTAAAACAACAATTACTGAAGCTTCAGCTACTAGGGAATTAACCTCTAGATCATTAGTCGTCAGTACCTCGTCACTAAGTAAAGGAGAACCTACTGGAACCATAACTTCTGGATTGTCAGCTTCCCAATCATTAACAACTACAAAAGCATCCAATGGCACGACTACTGAAATATCTTCTACAGAGTCATTAACCACAGACATTCAAAGTTTTACATCAATAACAGCTGAACAAGAAAATTCTGAAACACAACGCTTTGAGTCAAAAACAAATGGAGAGCCATATTCAGAAACACAGAGTACTGAATCGTCTACAGCTAACTCACAAGCTTCTAGAACTGGGTATTCCAAGTTTCTGATCCTGGAATCGGTAATATCAAAAGATGAACGTACCTTAATGTCGACCATCGAGCATTCAATTACTACCCAAACATCCACTCAATATCAAGATTGTTCGTCAACTCCAGAAGTGCCAATTTCTGAAGAATCCGGCAGCAAACTATCAATCACTGACAGCAAGACTGATCAATCAGCAACTCGACTTAGCACTCAGTTTGATGGTATTGAAACGCTGACATTTTCAAACACATCAGTGGCCTTAAAGTATTCAAAAACACATTCAGACTTGGTTAATTCTAATGAAGTCATTGGTTCTTCAACAAAAGCAGGTTTTAATGTGATGACAAAAACTTCAATTTCCCACACAACATATTCTGCATTGAATCCATCTGTTTCTTTTGATACGACTGTTTTATCTTCGACCACATTAGATGATTCTACTACCACTTTTAGTTCCATAGCTGTCAATACTCAAGGCACATTAAACTCCTCAATTATCGACAAACACTTACACGGATTTGCAACTATTAGCATTGGATCAAATGGTGGACATTCCCATTCTAGCACGACTTCAACATCTGCTATTACAGATAACAACAGCTTCACATTTAATACTCAACAGACTACATTGAGTCAGCTGGTGGCTTCATCTTTACCCAACACAGTTATTGCCACTACATATGATGGCTCTGGTTCTACTATCCAACATTCTGCTTGGTTCTATAGATTGATTACAATCTTATTCTTGTTTATTTAGTGACTATACTGTCATAAGATTCTTTGAATATCGGTTTATTTTTTTTTTCTTCGTGATATTGTTATTTTTCGTATTTTCGGTTTATTGTTTGCTATTATTATTGTTATTATTATTGTTTTTATAGAACATAGAGATTGCATAGTATAGACTTGTTTAGTAGAAGTGCGTTCGTTGTAAAGATAGTGAGTTCATTAGTTATACTTCATTTTTGTCTCGTTAATCAAACTACTCATTTTAGTAAACAATCAATAGTGTGTGTTGGTTACCCGAAAACTTCAATTATTTGGGTGTCAACAAAGAAAGCAAAAGATTAAATAAGTAGGCAAATACCACCACTAATAAAATTGTAAAAAAAAAAAAAAAATACCTAATAGAATCTATACGTAAAGTTGTTTCAAACGGGTTATTTAAAAATTCTGTAACCAATATTCAAATAATACAGAACAATAGTATGACTCAAACACGAAATAAGTAAAATTGCTTTCCCCTTATCTTTCTGTTGTTATCTCTTATCTATTTGATAAAGTGAAGTAAACTTTTAGATGTTTTTTAAAAAGTTGATAGAAAAAAAAAAAAAAAAAAAAAAAAAAAGACACAGATTTCAAAAATGTCGCATGAGTCGCGTTACTTGAAAGACATTTTTTTTTTCAAGATTTTTTATTCTCTAGTTTTTTTTAAAAGTTACTCATCATATTTAATACCACCCATTCCTTTTTTAAATACTTTAGGTATATGATAAAGACATTGTTCCGAAGAATGTCAAGTAATACCACTATACCAACTCCTAACGGGTCCAATCATTGGACAGCTTCTAAAGTTAGATCTACATTTTTAGATTATTTCAAACAACAGCAACACACTTATGTCCCATCTTCATCAGTTGTTCCTCACAATGACCCAACTTTATTATTTGCCAATGCTGGTATGAACCAATATAAACCAATTTTTTTGGGTACAGTTGATCCAGCTAGTGATTTTGCCAGTTTGAAAAGAGCTGCTAATTCTCAAAAATGTATTAGAGCTGGTGGTAAACATAATGATTTAGAAGATGTTGGTAGAGATTCTTACCATCATACTTTTTTCGAAATGCTTGGTAATTGGTCATTTGGTGATTATTTCAAAAAAGAGGCCATTGATTATTCATGGGAATTGTTGACCAAAGTTTATGGATTAAAAGAAGATAGATTGTATGTCACTTATTTTGGTGGTGATGAGAAGCAAGGATTAGAACCAGATTTAGAAGCCAAAAATTTTTGGTTGAAAGTAGGTGTTCCAGAGGATCATATTTTGCCAGGTTCAGTTAAAGATAATTTTTGGGAAATGGGTGATCAAGGTCCATGTGGTCCATGTAGTGAAATTCATTATGATAGAATTGGGGGGAGAAATGCTTCTGATTTGGTCAACATGGATGACCCTAATGTGATTGAGGTTTGGAATGTTGTTTTCATTCAATATAATCGTGAAGCTGATGGGAACTTGCGTACCTTGCCAAACAAACACATTGATACTGGTATGGGATTTGAAAGATTAGTTTCAATTTTACAAAACAAATTTTCAAATTACGATACTGATGTGTTTTTACCAATTTTCGACAAAATCAGAGAAATTACTGGTGTTAGACCATATACAGGAAAGTTTGGTAATGAAGATAAAGATGGTATAGATACTGCTTATAGAGTTATTGCTGATCATGTTAGAACTTTGACATTTGCTATTTGTGATGGTGGTGTTCCTAACAATGAAGGTAGAGGTTATGTTTTGAGAAGAATTTTGAGAAGAGGTTCTCGTTATGTTCGTAAATATATGAATTACCCAATTGGTGGATTTTTCCAACAATTAGTCGATGTTGTTATTGAACAAAACAAGGAAATTTTCCCAGAAATCTCCAGTGGTGCCCAAGATTTGAAGGAAATCTTAAACGAAGAAGAATTGTCATTTGCAAAGACTTTAGATCGTGGTGAAAAATTGTTTGAACAATATGCTATTATTGCTTCCAAGACTCCAGAACAAACTTTGTCTGGTAAAGATGTTTGGAGATTGTATGATACCTATGGGTTCCCTGTTGATTTAACAAGATTAATGGCTGAAGAAGCTGGCTTGAAAATTGATGAAGACGGGTTTGAACGTGCTAAAGAAGAATCTAGAGAAGCCTCAAAGGGGAGTGGTACCAAAGATGGTAAAACTTTAGTCAAGTTAGATGTTCATGCTCTTTCTGAATTGGATCAAAATGATACCATTCCTAAGACCAATGATGAATTTAAATATGGTCTTGAAAATGTCAAGGCTAAAGTTGTTGGTATTTATGATGGTTCCAAGTTTGTTGAGTCTATAGAAGATCCAAGTATCCAATATGGTATATTGTTGGATAAAACCCCATTTTATGCTGAACAAGGTGGTCAAGAATATGATACTGGTAAATTAGTAATTGATGGGAAACTGGAATTCAATGTTGCTAATGTTCAAGTTTATGCTGGTTATGTGTTACACACTGGTAACATTGTTGATGGGAAATTAAATGTTGGTGATGAAATCATTGCTACTTATGATGAATTGAGAAGATGGCCAATTAGAAATAACCACACTGGTACTCATATTTTGAACTTTGCCTTGAGAGAAGTTCTTGGTGATGGTGTTGATCAAAAAGGTTCATTGGTTGCTCCAGAAAAATTAAGATTTGATTTCAGTTATAAACAAGCTGTTACACCTAAAGAATTGGAAAAGATCGAAGCTATTTCTAATAAATACATCAAAAACAATGATAAAGTTTACTACAAAGATGTTTCCTTGACAAAAGCTAAAGAAATTAATGGGTTAAGAGCTGTTTTCGGAGAAACTTATCCTGACCCAGTTAGAGTTGTTTCCATTGGTGTACTGGTTGATGATTTATTAGCTGATCCTACTAATGCCAAATGGCACGAAATTTCTATAGAATTTTGTGGGGGCACTCATGTTGCCAAGACTGGTGATATTAAAGATTTAGTGATTGTTGAAGAATCTGGTATTGCTAAAGGTATTAGAAGAATAGTTGCTGTTACTGGTCATGATGCTCATCATGTTCAAAAAGTTGCTAATGAATTTGAACAAGAAATCGATGCTGCTGCAAGTTTACCATTTGGTGTTGTCAAGGAATCTAAATCCAAGGAATTAGGGGTTGCGTTAAAGAAATTATCAATTTCCGTATTGGATAAACAAAGATTAACTGAAAAATTCAACAAATTGGATAAATCAATCAAAGATAATTTGAAGGCTAGACAAAAAGAGGAAACCAAAAAGACATTAGATGTAGTTAACAATTGGTTGAATGATAAAGAAAATGTTTCATCATTTTTGGTTTCTCATGTTCCAATTACTGCTAATGCAAAGGCAATTACTGAAGCTATTAACTTGATCAAAAAGCAAGACAAATCTAAATCAATTTATTTGTTGACCGGCGAAACCGATAAAGTTGCTCATGGATGTTATGTTAGTGATGAAGCTATTGCCAAGGGAATTAATGCCAATGAGTTAGCTAAGTCTGTATCTGAAAACATTGGTGGTAAAGCTGGTGGTAAGGGCAACATTGTTCAAGGTATGGGTGATAAACCAGAAGGTATTAACACTGCTATTGAAGAAGTAACTAAATTATTCAAAGAGAAATTGTAGAATAAATTGTTTACCAAAGTGACAAGCGATTACAAATATTGTGTATGGAATAGATGATCGTGTATAGAAAAAGAATAAAACCTCCATGACTATAACTTGATTCTAATAATGATTAATTTTAACTATTTACAAACAAACAAAAAATAATGGGCGCCAAGGAGACTTACATCATTTAAGCTTTAACCACTTTACCATCATTTTCTTCTAATTTTTTAATAGCAGAAATACGTTTTTGTAAACCAGATTCTGCTGATTTACTCATTATACCCAACATTAAATTAACTGATCTAACGGAATCATCATTACATGGAATTGGGTATGTCAACAACGAAGGTTCCATATCGGTATCACATAACCCAATGGTTGGAATACCAGCAGAAATACATTCTTTAATACAATTTCTATTTTCTACTGGGTTTAACAACACCACTAAATCAGGTTTAATGATTCTATTAGAATTTTTGGTGGTAATTTTTTGATCTTTCATATCTACTTCCATTTTAGTTTTGATTTGACCATATTGTTTAGTGACTTCGGTATAATTGGTTATAGTACCTGGAATCCAACGTTTATTAACATAATAACCATGAGATCTTTCACTGGCTTTAACTAATGCTTCTTGAATTGATGAATTATTTTTATGAGTACCCACATATAAAACAACCCCACCTTTTTCAACAACTCCTTCAATCACTTTACATGCTAAAGTCAATTTTTCTAAAGTTTTGTTTAAATCAATAATGTGGACTTTATCATATATACCATAAATGAAAGGTTGCATGCTTGGACGGAAAGATGAAGTTGAATGACCCAAATGACATCCCGCAGCCATTAATTTAGCTATGGTGGTATTATCAAATTGTGGTGGGTTATTGATATCACGTTGAGGTTTATAAACTTGGGTTAAACGAGATCCTATTCTTCCATTTATTCTGGTGTGATTCAATTGTCTAATATATAATTCTTGAGAAGAATAAGGTTTATAATCAGGAGTAGGTTTTAAATTAGGAAATTGTTCAGTGTATCGAGATGAAGTTGTAGTAGTAGTAGTAGATGTATGATTTGAATCAGATGAAGTGTTTGTTGTAGCTTTCAATTTTTTGGATACATCATTATCATTACTGATACTATCATTTGATTTGAGCCATGGACGATTAGCTTTTAAATGATCTGGCAAAATCATATTTTGATTTAAATAATCTCTCAATTCTTCATCTAATTGTTTGATTTTATCTTGAGATAATTTTGATAAATCTTCATTTAATTTGTTTAATCTTTCATTAATCAAAGTTGTTGGGGTTTTATTTAATGCCGATATCAAAGTTTGACTTTCTTGAGTTAATTCTCTTAATTTTTTCGTTTTTAAAATTGCTTCTTCTTCTCTAGCTAATGCTTCAGCAATTGCTTGTTCACGTAATTCCTTATGAGATAATGTATGTTCCAAAGGTGGTTCATTTGGGTTGGTTTGGGAATTTTCAGTAGAATAGTTTCTACTGATATTTCTGAGAACCTGGACACAATACCTTGATGGTGTACTTCTAGTTGTTGCTGATCTTATCATTGCCCCTCAACCTGATTCTTTCTATTGCAAGACTACTGTTAATATACCAAAAAAAAAATTTTTTTTTTTTTTTTAATCAAACCGCTTTGAAAAATTTTGGTGATTATTCCTAAATAACCAATCGCACACGACTAAAGTTATTTGTTACCACCAACAACCAATCCATTTGACTATATCCCATATGTTAAAGTATTATAATCGATCACTGACGTTCGATGAATTGGTTTTAAAACTATCTGCATTGAAAGATACAACATGTTATATACTAATTTCTGATCCTGCTCTATATTATTCACACCACTCTAGTGATACTATTAAATTGTCATTGAAAGGGATCCATAATCTAAGTAATTGTCAATTAATATTGATTGAATCATGGTCAGAAATCAAAGATTTTGTATCCAGTATAGTTGATCGATGTCTTATTGTGTTTTATGGTATTTTCAAAACGTTTATTGAACTTGGATTGAATGATGATGTAGGAAAGAAGAACGTGTTTTTGCAACATCATCAATTTTGTGGATGGGAATTGAATAAATTGTTTCATCTTCTTTTACTTAAGCAATCAAAGTATGGAGTAGATGTACTTGTGAACGATTGTATTGGTCAAGATAATGATAATGATGATAGTGAACCATTAATTTGGAGTTTACAAATACCTAATGTGAGAGAAAAACTACGTAACGATATAACAACTACTAATCAAGAAGAAAAGATGATCTCGTTGCGAGTGATATTTATTAAATGGTTTGAAACGACTAATAGAATAGACTATTCAATTGTATAATTTTTGTATTTCTTTGTTACCTAAGATTATTCTTTTTTTGTAGCATTGGTGTTTGATTCTGCTTCTTCTTCTGTTTCTTCCTCTTCGCCACCTTCTTCACCAGCAGGATTAGCAGCACCACCGGCTTGGCCTAATTGAGAAGCCAATGCACTAAGATCAGCAGCACCGGGACCACCACTTCCGCCCATGCCGCCCATGCCGCTCAACATTTGTGAGAAATCCATGGCTCCACCAGGTCCACCAAAATCATTTGGATCATCTTTAACTTCATTTTGTTCATCTTCATCCACCCATTTATCAAAATCAGTTTTAATATAATGATATTTCAATTTTTCTTTAGTTAAACGTGGCCAATATTCTTCTTGTTTGTCTTTTTTACGAAGAATCATAAAAATATGAGATCCATTTTCAGTATTTATTTTTGATTGATCAGGATCTATTTCTTTGAAAAAGTCAATGTGTAAATGATAATCAATTGATGAATAAACAGAATCATTAGATTTAGAATCAATGGTTAAATGATCATTTTTCAAATCTATTTTCAAATCAACTGGATCAGATATAGCAATGGTTAAATAAATGATATTTTTGGCAGCGTCATCTTCAGAGGAACGTTGAGCCCATAATACAGTTGGAGTTTGAGTTGTAGACATAATAAATTGTAACTTGTTCGATGATATTTCTATTCCAAAAAGAAAGCCTTCAATTGAATATTATTAAAATGGAAAAGACAAAGAAAAAGAAAAGGATCAATTGTCAAGTAATTTGAAGGTTGATTGGAAAGAAGGAAAAAGATAATATTATATAAAATGGGCGGGAGAAATTTCGCACAAACTGTTGTGTGCAATTCCATATATGCGCCGCCAACTAATAAGAAGAGAAAAATGGAGATTCAATCTTGAACTCGCACGAACAAAAAAAAAAAAAAAACCTTCTCGAAAGTTCCACTAAAAAAAAGCCTGCATGTAGTAATTCTATACCACCACCACCACCACCAACACATTATCAATATCTACGGATCTTGTTAATAGCAATACTACCAGCCTATGGCAATCCAAACATCACAATAATTAATATTTACATTATTTTCTTTTTTGTTTATATAAACTATATTCTTATACTGCTAATGGGAAAGAGCCAGCCCATTGGTAAATTTCATCTCTGACAGCTTTAAGTTTTTCCAGATCACCAGAAACAGCATTTTTGAAATCTTTCAATTTATTAGCATCTTTTGGTAATTGTGATTGTACTTCTTTAGCATAATTGACAGCAAAATCAATATAGCTAACGATTTTCTTGAAATCTTCTTCACCTAATCCTCTTGTAGTCATAGCTGGAGCACCAATTCTAACCCCACCTGGGACTAAAGCTGATTTATCTCCAGGAATAGAGTTTTTGTTCAAAGCAATATTGATTTTTTCACAAACTGTTTCAACTCTAGCACCATCAATTTGTTTATCTTTCAAAGAAACTAATACCATATGAGAATCAGTACCATCAGAAACCAATTTATAACCTTTATTTTTGAATTCAGATTCTAAAGCTTTAGCATTCTTCAAAACTTGTTCTTGATATTCTTTGAATTCTGGAGTGTTAGCTTGTTTCAAAGCAGTAGCCAAGGCAGCAATGGTATGGTTATGTGGACCACCTTGATGACCAGGGAAAACTGAGAAATTAATTGGGTTTTCTAAATCATACAAGATTTCTTGACCAGTCTTTGGATTGATTGATCTGATACCTCTTCTAAAGAAGATCATGGCACCTCTTGGACCTCTCAATGATTTATGAGTAGTGGTGGTGACGATATCAGCATATTCAAATGGTGATGGGATAACACCAGCTGCAATTAAACCGGAAATATGGGCCATATCGACAACAAGGTAAGCACCGACTTTATCAGCAATTTCTCTCATTCTTTTGTAGTCAATCAATCTACAATAAGCAGAAGTACCAGCGACTAAAACTTTTGGTCTGAACAAGACAGCAGTTTTTTCCAACATATCGTAATCGATTAATCCAGTTTCTAAATCAACTCTGTAAGGCATGGTTTCAAAATAAGTGGAAACAGCAGAAATCTTTCTTGAATCAGTTTGATAACCATGAGATAAATGACCACCATGAGGTAAATCCAATCCCATTAATCTTTCATGTGGTTTCATAATGGCTTGATAAACTTGTAAATTAGCTGGAGATCCACTCAAAGTTTGGACATTAACTCCCCATTTATCTGGAGTTAAACCAAAAGCTTTCAAAGCTCTTTCTTGACACAAGATTTCCATTCTATCAATATGTTCATTACCACCATAATATCTAGCTCCAGGGTAACCTTCAGAGTATTTGTTACACATTGGAGTTCCCAAGGCATCGAAAACAGCAGTTGTAGTGAAATTTTCTGAAGCAATTAAAACGATGGAATGTTGTTGTCTATCAATTTCATCTTTAATGATTTGATCAACTTCAGGATCAGTTTCTTTCAAATGACCTTCAGTCAATTGTCTATGAGATTCAGATAAAGCGTAAGGGGACATAATTAATGGATAAGTGAGTTGGATTAAAAAAAAAAAAAAAAAAAAAAAATAAACGATTAATAAAAACTGAAAAATTCTAAATGTAACAATTATCGTTAATTTATATATTAATTTTTTTTGTTGAGTAAAAGAAGGGGGAAGTTAAAAAAGAAGAACGAGATGATGAAAAATCTCAGGATTTAGAAATGAGAGAGACAGAAAGGACATCATTATTATTGTGTGTAGTGTCCATGTGTATGTTGATGATTATGATGAGAAAGAAGAAGTTAAAAAAAGAAAAGAATTGCGGTACTAAATTTGGTCGGAGTCAAGAAAAAAGAAAGAATCTATTACTATGGATGTCTTGATTGATCACCACCGTTACAGGATCTCTGAGAAACAAAAGAAAAAATTAGGGCGTATTTGGATGGTTTTGCAACACCCAATAATCTTCTCTATAACATAATCATATCATGAATATTTGTTTCAAACTCATAAGGCAATCATCATTAGCAAGACATTAACAATGGTAAGACATTACTTGATAGGTTGAAGAATAGAGGTAAAATTGCAGCAACTGTTCACCAAGTCCCATTCAAGTTTTGGTTGTTCTTTTCTGTAGTTGTTCACATTTCAAATATAATGTAATGTCATTGTTTCTAATGTTATCTTACTGGTCATATACAACAACACTATATTACTTTAACAGGATTGTTTGTAATAGTAATTTCAGGACTGTTTTGAAGTGAAAACAAAATATGTAGATCACTACAATTACTGCATTATTATTCCCCGATTATGTGAATTGGGAAGCAGTTCGTATTTTTGAGATCCTTCTACTGTCAGTATGAGGTTTCATGTGATTTTTTTTACCAAAACTGTTCCAAAAAAAAAAAAGGAACCCTTTTCAATAGCCAAGAAGAATCGATGGCTTTACTACAAATATAATTCGATAACGTATTCTTATGATGGATTCAGTTTATATTCAATGCTATACAGACAAAAAAAAAAAATGATTAAAAACAACAAAAGGCAAAGCTAAAAAAAAAAAACCACTAGTAATTCGCCCCTATATGATCGCCATATACTAGCTGTTTCTATCTCTGGTAGTTTTTCCATGTAACTTGTAAATACTTCTTCTTTTCAGTTGTTTCTCTGTTCAAATTAATAATAATACTTGAATGTCCAAAGTTTATTTATATGCTTATTTGCTTATTTTGGTTTTTTATTCATTCATTCATTCATTCAAAATAACGTCACTCTTAATCTATGAGCAAAAGCTAATTTAGGAACAACCACACAAAGACAACTAAGTCCATTTAATATGAACAAATTCAAATTATAACTTGAATAATGAGTACTAATTAAAAACAATCCAATAGGAACCAACATCAAAAATTTTTTCGATGGAGTATATTGATCACCATTATCAATTTGTTCCCACATGGTTAAATTATCATAGGCCCCACTATTAAATTCAAATGGAGTTCCTTTAACTTGATGAAACATAATATATGAACCAATATTATAAGTCAAATTAGTTAAAGTCCATTTCCAATCATTATTTAAAACACTAATAAAATTGAAAATCATTTTCACTAATATAATAATGACAACATGAATCACCCATGCACCTTTTTGATGAACCCAATTGGCATTAACATTAGGATTCAATGCTTGATCGATTTTCGTGTCTAAAGTATCTGGTTCCAAATGTTGGATCAATGAAGATGATCTCCGTTGTCTAGTTATTGAATGTGCTGGTTGATGATGAGATGGAGTTGGAGTCAAGGCATTCGCACTATTGCTATTGCTTCTATTACGAGAAGGTGAATTGGAACTACCTATACTACTACCTCTTCTATGAGAAGGCAGTGGGGTTGGAATAGGTGTAGTAAGGTGATCTTCAGCTATAGATGTTGATGTTGAAGCTGATGCTGATGTTGACGATGAAAATGGTGGTTGAGGTGGAGCAGTCACGGTTATATTATCGGGTGTCAAATGTTCAATTTTTGAATTAGGTGAAACGTCAGTCATTATTAATTAAAGTTGAAGGAAGTGGAGGTGGGTGGGTGGGTGGGTGGATTAATTAAAGATTAAGATTAAATTAGGCCTAATATATCAATCAATAAGATATTGATTAGTGATGGTATAACAGACAAGAAGAAAGTAGATGGATAAATAAATACTTGGGGACTAGGAATGGGGACAGGCAGGAGGGGGAAGAAGAAGACTATATATTTTAAAATGACAACAAAAAAACAAAGAAATATGTTTTGAGGAAGGCAAAAAAAAAAAAAAAAAGAAAAAAAAAAGTGTTAAGATTTTTTTTTTTTCCCTCTCTTGTTTTGTTTTGTTTTGTCTTGTCTTGTCTTTTCTCAGGGCAAAAATACAAACAAAAACAATTCAAAAAAAGAACTCAAGAGACCATCAATACAAGTTTAACTAGTCGGTTGTGTTTATATTGTAAGATTAATGATTGATAATGGTCTTTAATTATACCCTTAACTTAGTAAAAATATTGGGTACTATCAAATTAAGTGTGAAAACTTGAATTTGAAAAATTAAACGATAAAAAATTAATGACCCGTCCCCCCCCCCACCTCTCTCCCTCACTCCAAATTACAATAGATTAATGTTGATGATGATGTTGTTGTTGTTTATTTAACGATGATTTGATTGATATGTTTTTCATATCTTTCTTTCTTTTTTATTTTTTGTGTACATTTTGTGATATATAATATCAAATGTGAGATCATCGTTTCCGCATCTTGGTCGTATAGTCGCCCCCACCATCATCACCACCACCAGCAAATATCTGACAGTTTCTTTCCTGTCGTCACAACAACAGAGATGAATAATGAACATCGGAATTGGATATATATATATACTATAAGACTGATTAACTAACTAAACATTTACTCTATGTAGGTACATATATCCCACCAGAATGCCAACCACTAGCAGCAATACATACCCATTTCCCCTTATATGGTGGAGGTTTCACAGGTAATGGTTTGAGCACTACCAAGTTATTCCCTCGTAAACTAACTTCATCACCACCTCCACTGGTATTATGATTATTATACTGATCAATAATATCTTGTTTACTTCCTAAACCTAAACATCCACAAAATCTTGATTCAGTACCCCAACTCAATAATGATCCATCAGTAGTTAATGCTAAATAATGATAATCACCAATTTCTATTCTTTTAATATTCTTACCTTGTAATTCATTAATAATTATTGGTTCAATTCCTTGTTCATCATTATTATTTTCATAATATTGTAAATGATGAAGATTACCTAATAATACTTGATCATAATTTGTGAAAACGGCAAAATCATTAAAACAACTACTAACTTTAGTGAAAATAATATTTTCTTTACCAATTTCTGATTGTTGTTGTTGTTGTTTCCAATTATTAAAATTATTCATTGGATTAGTAATTTGATTTATTTCATCAAAAGTTATTAATGTATCTCTTGTAGCAAATTCATGAACATCAAATCTTGTTTGATATAATTTCCCATCAGATTTTTTAATAAAAATTATAAAATTTGATCCAACAGCAAAATCAATAATATCATTTTTAGTAAATGGTATAATAAAATATTTAACTTTAGAAATAAATTCTCGAGAATTAAATTGTGATTCAGTTATACCTATTCTAGTATACCATACAATTAATCCATAATTATCAATTAATGCTGTTGATAAATTCCAACCAGCAGAAATTTTAATTATTCGATTGGAATTAATTGGTATATTAGGGAATTCAAGCATAACTCCAACATTTGATTGACAACCAGTGTCCCATGTATAAATATTATTATAATTGTCTAAAGCAATAATATGTTCTCTACCAGCACTAATAGAAATAATTCTTCGTTTTTCTAAACTCTGTTTTCGATTTGGAGGAAGTGGAGGTAAAAATAATCTTGATATAAAATTTGATTCTTTAATTTTTGAAGGACGATGAGACAATGCCGGTTGATTTTGTTCTTGTTGTTGTTGAGTAGTAATTTTCCTTCTTCCTTGAGGTAAAGAAGAACTTGTTTTTGGAGCAGGTAAAAACGGTGGCACTATACTACTTGTTGCTTCCGTTGTAGTCGTAACATCCGGTGTGATTCCATTATTATCATCTTCTTCATCTTCTTCTTCATCATCATTGTTAGCATATCTTCTATTCATCATTGGCATTGGTGGAACTCCTCTAGCAATATTTCTTCGTGATCCAATTGGTTGAAGAGTTTGATTATTTGTCAATGTATATAATGCCATTGTTCCAGGAGTTGGACGATAATCTTGAGTTTGAATAGGACCTGGAGTAGTTCTATTATGACTTTGTTTCCAATCATTTCCTGTGAAAAATAATTCTCCATCATTAGTAAGAATTATAAAACTGAAACCATTAGCAACAATATCAATAATTATATGATCATTAAAATTGGTAATATTAGTTGGAGTATGAACCATCATCCAACCAAAATTCTCTGATCTATTCTCTATAGGTACTTGTGATAAACTATACCCTAATCTCCCCATCAGAGATTGTCCCCAAGTATAAATTTTTTGATGACGATTACATCGTAAATCAAATAATTGTTTCCAATTAAGATTTTCTTTTAAAGATAAAGTATAATTATTTTCATTATTAGTGAATTTTTTGTTATATAAATATTGATAAATTATCGATGAATTTTGATAAATTGAATATAATGTTTTTGAAAGACTAAAAAATTTGAAAATATCTTCTGGTGATAAATAATTGGATATTTGAGATGTTAAAATATCTTCTCCTAAATCGTAGATAGACAATGTCATAGTAGAGTAATGATTGTGGTGTTAGAGTTGTTGTTGTTAGTAGTGGTGGTGGTGGTGGCGATGATAGAGAAAAGGAGAGAAAATCAGGGGGGTGTTGTGGCGATGTTTATATAAACTAAGAAAAAAAAAAAAAATACACTCCCAAGTTTTCTTTGTCTTTTGGGTAAGAGTGGTACTAACTATTTGTCAACTGACAAGCAAAACAGGTAAAACAGGTAGAACAAACTCTTGGGGTTAAATTATTTACTTACTTCAAACAACTATCCAAACAACTCCCCCTTTTCCTTTATCCCAAAAAAATTGAATATTAAAAATTTATATAAATTAAATTAAATTGAAACTATAATTTGATTACATACAATAAATAAAACATAAAGTGAAAAAAAAAAAACAAAAAAACAAAAAACAAACAAAAGCAAGCAAGCAAGCAAGCAAGCCACATACAAAAAGAAACTATTACTATAGGTTTAATTCTTTATCTCTTTATCTCTCTCTCTCTCTAAAATGATTATTATAATTTATCATATAAGTTTATAGTACTAATGGGAAACAAGTTCTTTATATTTTTTTTTTTTTGTTTTTTTATTTAAACATTTTCTGGTTTTTCAAAAACACCATTAGTGTTTGAGACAGTACCATCAGAAATATCTTCTTTAGTTTCGAAATTATCTTTTTCAAAATCATCTTCATAAAGACCCAAGTTTTTAGCTTCATCTTCAACTTCTTGTAATGATAATTTTGGTAAAGTGGCAGCAACTCTCCAAGGTTGTCTTTTTTCAACATAAGCTTTAGCGAAAATAATATCGATTTCTTCCAATGATCTACCAGCAGTTTCTGGATAAAAGAAAAAGATGATTGGAACAAATAAGAAATTCATAATGGCAAAATAAAGGTAACAACCCCAACCACTAGCAGCAATAAATGGTGGAGTAAACATAACAACTGCAAAATTGGTTAACCAATTGGTACAAGTGGAAACAGCAGAAGCAGTAGTTCTTGTTCTTAATGGGTTGATTTCTGGTGGGTAAATCCATGGTAATGGTAAAATGGTGAAAGCAAAGAAAACAATAAATAAATAAATACCAACGGCAGCACCTTTAGCATTTTGTTCAGTTGGTTTAATTAAACAAGCAAAAGAAATAATAAATGAAATCCCTTGTCCAATAGCACCAATTAAAAATAAATTTCTTCTACCTAAAGTATCAATTAAAAAGAATGATGGGAGAGTAGCTAAAGCATAAATGGTAGCAAACACCCCACCTAAAATCATTGATAAACGATATTGACTATGATTGAAAACGGTTTCATAGAATAATAAAGTAGAATAATAGATAGCAGCATTACAACCAGTAAATTGTTGGAAAAATTGGGTTGAAGATCCAATAAGCATTCTTTGGAAATGAGCAGTTTTACCACCAGTAAACAAATCTTTGAAACCGGCTTGTACTTTAGCGTTTCTTCTAACAGCATCAACAATAACACTAGCTTCAGCAACAATGGCATCATCATCAGGAGTAGTATCATTTAATGCTGCTAAAACTTCATAAGCTTCTGGTTTTCTATCTTTAGAAATTAACCAACGAGGAGATTCTGGTAATTGAAGAATTCCAAAAATAACCCATAAAGCAAAAAAAATTTGGAAAGCAACAGGGAATCTCCATGAAACTGAAGTATTAACATAAGATAATCCAAAATCTAACCAATAAGCAATTAAAGTACCAAATGCCACTACGGCACCTTCTAAATTAACTAATTTACCTCTATTTTCTGGTTTTGACATTTCTGATTGCCAAACTGGAATAGTAGCAGTATTCATACCATTACCAATCCCAGTAATAACTCTACCAACAACAAATTGACCTAATGGCCAATGAGGTCTAAATGGAGTAACAGAAATAATTGTACCAAGAACAATAATAGTAGCACCAATGAAAATAATTGGTTTTCTACCTAAAGTATCACCTCTAAGTAAAGCAAAAATAGCACCAAAAAAACAACCCAATTCATAAGATGCAGTAACAGCACCTTGAATAACACTATTATCTTTAGTAGCAGGAAATTCCCAATTGAATTGTTCAGCAGAAATTAATCCTGCCATTAAACCTTGATCATATCCGAAAAGTGAAAATCCAAGAGTTGCAGTAATAGTGACTGCTGCACGTAATTTTCTACCGGTTAATCCAGCAGTTGTGGTTCTTTTGAAAACTTTATCTATGAACCCACTCATAATGGAATATATATATATATAATAATTTGTTATTATCTTTTTATTTTAAGTAGTTTTGTCTTGTCTTGTCTTGTCTTGTCTTGTAGTTGAATATGTATATGGTGAAATGGTATCCCAAAAAAAAAAGAAAGAAAGAAAATAAAAACTGTCCAGATGAAATAACAAATTTGAGCAACAGAAGAAAGGATGAACTAAGACTACATTGAATTTGGGAAGACATTTGAAGCTATATTTATATTGTTTTTTTTTTTTTTTTTTTAATTTAATTTAATTTAATTTAATTTAATATAACCAACATGAAAAGACAATCCAATCCAATCCAAATAAACAAAACAAAACAAAACAAAAAAAAAAAAAAAAAATTTGGCAATTAAGATATTACACAAACATAATCATTAGAAGAGCAAGCAACAACAATAAACTAAATGAGGAAAAATTTAATATTGTTCTATTTTTTACTTTTTACTTTTTATTACTTTTTATCATTCATCATCACTGTACTATGACGTAAAACGATTTACCCAAAAGTAAGACCTACATTATTACTACTACACACCAAATTAAACACAAAAACTAATTGGAATCCACAATATATGGATTAATTTTACCTAAACTTATACACACTATACTTTCGCCGTGTGCGTCATAAGTTTATAAAACCAGATATGATACTTCTATAAAAACAGAAAAACCAAAAAACCAAAAAAAAAGTTGAATTGGTTAAAATGCCTTGAGAAAAGTTGTCACAAAACTTTTTGATTTAAAAAAAAAACAATGAAGTTTCAATAAAACCAGTAAAGTGATACATTTTCTTTCTTTATGTGGTGGGGGAGAAATGAAAACAAAAAAAAAACAGAAAGAGAATTGAAACAATAAAACAACAACTCATATTAGTAATATTATTGTTCTTCCATTCAAAAAAATTCTCTTTTCTCTTCTCTACCTCCAATAATAATAACCTTGATGTTATTTTATTTTATATTTTCATGAGATTGCTCATCTCTAATCATATTTTGTTAACCAGCAGCAACAACAACAACGACAGAGGAAAAAGAAAAAAGAAATTGCAAAAAAGAAAAAGAAAAAGAGATTTGGTAAATCTAAAATGGATAAACGGAATTAGTCAAACTAAAAGAAAAGAAAAGAAAAGACAAATCCCTCTCCCTCTCCCTCTCCCCCCCTCCCTTCGCCCCACCCCGGATTAATTAATGGCCAAGAAAAAAAAAATATACCACCCCCAAAAAAAAAAAAAAGAACATATATATTCCACTTGACACATATTACACGCCTAATTACACATTCACACACATCACACACATCACACTATATACAAATCTTTAGTAATTTAACACACCATTACGACTATTGCAATCACGACAACAACAACAATAATAATAATAATAATACTAATGATCTTCAAATAAGACCATCCTGTTGTCGTTGTCGTGGTCTTTGTCGTTGTTATTACTATTTTGTGTTTTGAAAAACTAATTGAATACGATATTAACTATGAATCTTTTATGTTTGATTTTTTTCGAGGTTGAATTAGAGGATAATGATACATATTGATAAATCTCTTTTTACCAAACAATAATGATTGGATTTACTTTTCAAAATTAGAAATTAAACAAAACAAGGATGTTCAATAAAATCAATTTATTATAGAACCTCTTTCTTTTCTTTCTTTTCTTTCTTTTCTTTCCTTCATTTCTAGAACCATATCAAGAAATAATGAATATTATATATGGCGGGGGGGTTGAATTACGTTTTTTTTTTTTTTTTTTGTTTTTCTCCACCATTTCAACTAAGCCTTATCTATAAGATAATAATAATAATAAGAAGAAGAAGAAGAAGAAGAAGAACCATTTGGTAGTCGATCTTTTCCCCACACAATTGAATTCTCGAGTCTCGAATTAACATCTTATATATATATATATATATATATGTATGGCTGGTGTACATGACTAGCCACATTCTTTCCCTCCACTTCGTTTACTGTCAAATTAACTAACTTATTTAAATTCCAACATATATTAACCAGCCCAACAACAACAACATTGACACAATTATTTTTGTGCATTTGTTTTTTTCTTTTTTATCTAATTTCTAATTTCTTTAGTTAATAATTTTGATGATTTTTTAGTTATTGTACTTCCACTTTGTCTTTACATCATTAAAAAAAAAAAAAGAACATCCCATATATATAGATATATATATATAGATATAGATATATGTATTCATGAAGTTATGTCTATATTTACACGACTTAAGTCATTATACATATAATTTATGTGTGTATGTGTGCAAATTATTATTATTATTATTATTATTACAATTTCATGACTAAAAACCCATTTTTCAAACTTCCTCGGGTATATAGCAGCAGCTCTTGTTTCTTTTTTTTGTGTACGTTTGAAGTTATAGTCGATCTTTTAAATATTACTTCAAAGGAAATGACTATATGACTCACGTCACATATAGTTCAAAACAGTGACAAATCTTAGGAACCAATCTATTATTAATATTATTGAAGAAGAAGAAGAAGAAGAAGAAGAAAAAGAAAATGCCTCAAATTGTTTCCCTGCGTCACTCCCCCCCCATTAATAAATGCTAGATGAGATTAAATTATGTATAATTAAGGCTTATAACTGCAGTATTATTTTGTAAAGAGTTAAGAGAAGATTTATCATTTTTTTTTTTTTATAAACCAATTAAAATGCTTGTTGAATTTTCGTCTCTTGTTCAATTTTTGTGTGTTTCCAAAGAAGAAGAAGAAGAATGTCTTTTGTGACACAATAATAATAATTTCTTTTTTTTTCGTCATTATACACGCGCATATTTGGTCTAGACTATTGCTGCTGGTGCTAGTACTCCTAATACTCCTAATACTACTACTACTACTATTAAAACAAACCTTGCAGGTCTTTTTATACAAAGAATGAAGTCAAACGCCAAACGCCAAATGCCAAACGCCAAACGCCAAAACAAAAGAAGAATACAAAAGGTCCAAGTTCTATGAAATGTGGAGTAATAAAATCTTCCCCTTCTCTACCACCACCCACCCGCCCCCTCTATGAAAGAAAAGAAGAGTTATTATTACTCCATTGGGTTGTGTGATTCCAACTTGTACATTGGTTCAAATTGGATGATTAGTTGAAACAAATTCCTTAATGGTCTGATAGTTTTAAAATATCATCATCGTCATCAATTTAGGAAGGAAGAATTTTCTAATTGTTGGTCATACTTGTAGAGATATTGATAATGTGATTGAAAACACGAAAAAAAAGAACAATGATGTTATGATTTATGGGGGAGGACAAGAGATTCATTTTATTTTCTTAGTTTTTAAAGTATTGTTCTTATTTCCTTTCCTTTCATCCTCCAGTTTTTTCCCCAGAAAATTTAAAAAAAACAAAACAAAAAGTGGAACAATAATTGAACAAAGTAATATTGTATCGTAAATGTGAAAAAAACAAAAAAAGGAAAAAAGGAAAAGGAAAAGAAAAGTTCCATTAGTATGTGTAATTCAAGTCAATCTATGGGTTAAATCAAATGGTTGAATGTAGGAAAGTTGGTTCGTTGGGTGATTATTATCAACAATGACCAACTACCACTTGTTTATTCACATATTTATTGAAGCCGGGGGGTGCCGGGGGGGCCGGGGGCCGGGGGGAGGGGGGGGAGCGAGTAGTACCAACTCAATAAATAAATACTTTTTCTAATTACAATAATGAATAAAGTCAATGTTTCTTTCATTCTCAATCACTATTAGTTCTCTCTCCTTCACATATTTCAATTTTTATGGATTCATTGTGTAAAATTAGAATAAACATGTATACGTATATATTTAATATTTCATCTCTTCAAATCTTGGGGCCGGGAGGGGGGGACGGGTGACGGTTGACGGGTGGGCTATTCTAGTTTTTTGGGCCGGTTGCAATTCCCCGAGGGATGGAGGATCTCGTAACGTTATTTCCCTCAGGATATTTTATTGTCATGACAACAACAACAACAACATCATCATCAACAACAACAATAGAAAGTATTAATTGTCCAATCAATAAACTTGGTCTTGTTTGTTTGTATGATTTTCTTCACCCAAGTACAAAAAAACCCATATAATTGATAAACGGTTTTTCGTTTAATTCGTGACTTATTTCCTGTTGAAGAGAAGATACTTTACGTGTTGGAAAAGCACAGAGAGAGGGAAATATGGAGGATATATCGGAATATATCAATTCATCTACTACTACTACTGCTACTGCTACTACAACAACAACAACAACAATTTAAAAACACACACACAATCACACACACAAAAAAAGAAAAAATTCCAATACATTATTACTTACTATTATTATACCAATTTTTCCAACCCTCTAAACATATCTAAAAGACAAACATAATGACCTAAAATACCTAAAACAACACAAATATGCCAAATATTATGACTAGCTAAAAAATAATCAACCCACCAAAGTGATAAGAAATTATTAGCATAAGGAGTGTTTATGGGATTTGGTTTAAAATGTTTAGCAATCAATTCTTCAAATTTTTCATCATGATCAAAAATATCATGATTAGTAGTAGTAGTAGTACTAGTACTAGTACTAGTAGTAGTAGTTGTTGTTGTATTATCTGATATATGTTGATCAACAATTTCTTCAAATTCTTCTTCAATTTCTTCCATTTCATCTTCACCATCATGACCCATTTTTTCTAATATAACATCAGTTGGTTTATAAGTATGACGATTATTAAGATGATTTTCTTCAATTATTATATCATATCTCCATCTTTCTGGAATTAATCCACCATAAAATCCAACACCAATTAAATACCATATAAAACTTTTATATAAAAGTGGAGAAAAAAATGATAAAGTTATCATAATTCCTTCATAATAAGATTTACAAATCATTGCTGTAGCTCCTGAAAATGATAATCCAAGGAAAAATCCAATTCTAATTGATCGACATTCAGGTTTATCAAAATATGATGACCAATTAAAAATAAATCCTGCTAATCCACATAATGTTGAAAAAATCATATACCCCATTAATAATTTAGGATAATTATATAAACTACAATATTCAACACTAATAATTGAACATGTAATTAAAACTGTAATACCAGTATAATCAACACAAGCAAATGTTTGTCTTGTTGGATAATGAGCAAAACAAGAAAAAGTATGCCATAATGAAGAATTAATTAAACATTTAATTGCTGCAAAAAGAAACATATACATGATTAAATTATCCCCCCAAGTAATTTGTTGGAAAATATTACTATTAGGGAAATGATTAATACATATATAAATAATAATTATTAAACCAATTAAATGACTCCAAATATTCATTGATTCATTATGATTAAAATGAAATATCAGTTTTAACATCAGAATATGACTAAGGGAAAATCTATATCCATTAATAATATATTTATTTTCTCGCCAAATTAATGGTAATTCATAATAATGTAAATATCTATTATTGGAATTTTGAAGAGCACGATTAAAATTAAAATAACGAAGCTTACTAAATATAATATCATGAGTATAATCATCAGTTGCTGAAGGTTTATTTTCTTTAATAAAATCATCAATTTTAATTAATTTTTCATCAAAATATTGTATGGTAGTAATGATCTTTTGTGATAAGATTTCTCGTTTATTTAAAGATTTCATTCCTAAATTTGTAAATTCTTCTTTAAATTGACCAATATTTATACTGTTATTGTTATTGTTGTTATTGTTGTTGGTTCCATTATTGTCATTTTGATTGTTTTCTTCTTCACTATCACTATCACTATCGATGGCCAGACTAGAAAATAAATAATTATATTGATCAGCAAGTACTTTAGATAAATATTCTAAATTATTGAATGAATTGGATAACACTGATTTCTTAATTATTCCTAATCGTTCATAAACCATATTTAAATTATTTATTGAAAAATCTCGAAACAGTTGTAAACTTGAAGTTGATGATGATCTTCTAGATCGTCCTAATGGTCTTCCACCACCACCACCACCACCATTAATGGTGCCTTGTTGTTGTTGTTGTTGTTGCTCTTTTTTGGCATTCTTATCAAGTTTGAAAAATCGTTCAAAATTATCTAATCTTGATTCTATTGATGAAATGAAAAGATCCAATTTTTCCACTAATAAATCTTCAGCAGTTTGAACCACTGAAGAAGTAGAAGAATCTTCATCAGTTTTGTTCTTATCATTATTAGATCTATTTCTGATTTCACCAGTAGATGCTAATTCAGTAGCAGTACTCATGATGGAGGGGAGACTATGACTATTAAAGTAATAGTTGAATGACTAAATGACTAAATTACTTAATGAATAAATGAATGAATGTAGTTTTATTTAACAAGAAGAAGAAGTTAAACTAAGGTTGAGTTTTTATCCATGGATAATAATAATAATATAAATAAATAAATAAAATGTAACTTATGGAAAACAATAAAAAAAAAAATTTTTCTTTCTCTTTCTCACGTTGTTGTTGTTGTTGTTATAGTTTAATTAAGTTTAATCCCTCATTAATATACAACAACTAAAGAAGAAGAAGAAGAAGGGCCGATTTAGGTTTCTTTTTTTTTTTTTTTTTTTTTTTCGCTTTGATCTAAAACCGGAAATAAAGAAAATAGGGGAAAGAGGGAGGGAATAGAAGGAAGGAAGGAAGGATCTGCACTAACTATGTATGTGTGTGTGTATATATATATGTTACATGTGCATCGTACACGCACCATAATTATGTCATGTGATTATCATCGAATCATTGGAAATAAATTATACAACCCGCCCCCCCCCCCACCGCTAGTAGAAGTGAAAAATGTGGTTATTTACCACCCACCTCCTAATTAATAAATGAATGTATTTACAATATTAAAAAGATTCGACTTAACGATTCTGTTGGAAATGATTTTGCAATTTTAACTTCTTTGGTCCCATGTTTCTAACATAATCGTTCTCGAACTGTTGTCGTTTAATTTGAACGAAAATAAAGGTTGTTGTAAAGGAGTCATGTTTCATGATGTAATGACAACCCCCCCTGTAATAGTAATTGTATTGGTAACCATTAATGGTGGTATTCTCCATTCACCAACTATCTATCCTTTCCAAACGAAATTCATTTTCTGCTTCTATTTAGTTTCTACCTAGGATAGATTGTAGTTGTAATTTATATTTCTAGCCTTATAACAAGAACTGATATCAGTAATAAAGTTTTGCTTCTGCCTTTGTTTGAAGAATAAACTAAAATTGTCCCTCTCGCTAAGCTTAAACTGAATAGTGGTGGTTAAGTAGAGTAGTCAATAACAACGACGACGATAGTAGCACCGTTTATAGGCCTTGTCTAGAGCCAACATTTGATATTATTCTATAAACTGACACATTGATATCACCTGTTACAATTAAACAATGTTTGGTTTAAATAATAATTAAAGGGTACAACAGTACAATCAATCGAGGAAAAGAAAGAGGGGGGGAGGGGGGCGAGGGGCTTTGGAAATTTTTGTCATAGGCTAGATACAAAATACCACCTATCAACTATTACAAATACTCTTGAAAAATATGACATCACTATCTTCTATTAAATACAAACAATAAAGACAATTAACAACAACAACAATTAGTAGTCCAAAAAAAAATCTATAAACTTTTATTGTCCAGTTGGACTAATTGTGTGGATATCATCTGATAACTTAAATTGTTAATTTGGGCATTATCAACAATCTTATAACTAAAGTTGACAGTTTTTTGTACAATATCAAATTAAATCATAATCACACAAAGAATGATAAGCCAGGGTGAACTTTTATCCAAACTCTATATGTACTACTGCATAATCATGTATTAAGTTGTTGTTGTTGTTGTTGTTGTTGTTGTTGCCGCATATCCCCTTTCAAAGAAATAGTTTTATCCTTATCTTGTGTCATCTAATTATTGGCCACTTTCTACTGTTTCATGTAGCAATATATTTAATCTTAGTTTTTAGTAAGTGGTGGTGGTGATAGGCGCGAGGGGAAGAGCAATATCAAAACAAGAAGAAAACCCCCTTAGTATGTTAATTCATTAGCTGTTTATCAGATAAGTATTATGGTTGGAAAAAGAGTGTTTCGATAAAAGAGGAATCACTTGACACAGGTACAACGTAAGAAACAAATTATCGTAAAACCATACATGGTGTCAAAACAAAACAAAAAAAAAAAAAAAAAAAAAAAGGTCGTTGCACAAATGACAGCGATAATCCATAATGGTAAATTAACTCCACGCCGCCACCACGTGCCCATGTGGGACCGTGCATCACCACCACCACATGGTAGCAACAATATTTAATTAAAAAAATTTGGGATTCTTTTTTGATGATCAATTTTGTATATTTTCAAGACAACTCCGTCCCACAGTTTCCAGATAATTCCTATAGTACTTAAATCGGCTTAGTTTTGTTGCTACTATTATATGATTCTGGGAAAAATCTAACAAAAATAATGGATTATTATTGCTAGTATTACTAGTAATTCTGATATATATATATATATATATTTTGTGTTCAAAACATTAGCGGCTTCTTTTCCAAACAGAAAACAAATTAAAAGCTGAAAGTGAAAAAAAAAAAAAAAACTATAGATATAAATAAAATATAAATTGACATCAAGAACTTTCATAACCCCTTTTTTTTTCTAGATCAACTATGCTTGTTGACAACTATATAAAGGCAAGTTCTATAAAGTTCAATATTTCAATAGCACCATGTGTGGAAATAGCGAGATATTTGAAATCAAATCAACAACAACAGCAACAACTACGACTACATGAAGATCCAACACAACTACTACATCAACCATACCCACTGTCACAACCACAACCACAACCACTGTCACAAGAAACACAATATTACTATCAACAACAACGACGACAACAGCAACAACAGCAACAACAGCAACAACAGCGTGAACATAAAAGACCACATGCTACCCCAAGAATACGTCGGCCATCATCATCGCTAACACCTATATATTCACCCAAAACCAAGAAATCAACTCCCAATAAAACCACTAAAACTCCACTACATAAATCATTAGAATCTCCATCACCACCAATAAAGAAAAAATCCAAGAATAGAATAATTGTCCCTAATGAATTTATAAGATGTGATCTTGATATTATAATAACTTTAATAAATCGAATGTTAATTTCATTAATCAAATTAAATGATAATAATAATACCACAAATATCAATACTTCAACACCTTTACCTCCTCCACCAACTCGATTTCATAGTAAGACTCCACCAGCAATTTCGATTTTTTCATATATTAATCGTCTTACTAAATTCAATAATTTAAAATCTAATGGATTAATTACTATGATATATTATATTGATATACTTTCATATATGTATCCTCATTTCCAATTGAATTCATGGACTATTCATCGATTTTTATTAGTAGCAACTATGATATCTCAAAAAGCTATGGAAGATTATTTTTATACTAATGATCATTATGCAAAAGTTGGTGGAGTATCATTAGAAGAATTAAATTGTTTAGAATTGGATTTTTTAAAAAGAATTGATTGGAGAACTATACCAATAAATAATCCAAATGTTCAACAATTATATTATAATAAATTAGTTGAAATGACTGGAAGGATATCAAATATGATTGATGAAGGTAATGATAATGATAATCGGTATAAACATACTAAATTTATTATGGAAAATGAAGATCCTACAGATTATGATGAAGAGGAGGGTCTGGAAGAAGATCTAGAAGAAGATGACGATGAGGAGGAGGAGGAGGAGGAAGAAGAAGAAGAGGGGTTTTATGATAGTGATGATGATATTAATAGTGAAGATAATATTGATATTGAAATTGAGGTTGACGATTACGATTATGAAATGGAAGAAAATAATTCAAATGTACCTGATTTGCCAAATATACCAATGTATAAATATGATAGTAATGGGTTTAGTATAGATGGAAGTTCTTCACCTCATTTAAAAAGACGGTATAGTAAAGATTAAAAACTCTAGGTATATTTGAGTTGGTATAAAAATTCTGTCATAATATAGATATTTGTTTACGGTAGTAAATGTATAATATAACAACAAGAACAACAAGAGCATGTTTCATTTTTTTTTTTTTTTTTGTTTTGTTTTGTTTTGTATTTAAATTATTTACTATATTCATCTTCTTGAGCTTGAGTGATTTCTTTAGCATCACCACCAATATTTTCAATCAATGCTTGTACTATCCAATCCAAATCTTCATTATTTAATTTTTGACCAATTATACTAATTGTATTAATATGTAAATTCATATGGGGATAACTACCTAATTTTAATATACCTTTACCATATTTTTTATCACATTTTTCTTGTAAATTTGTTAAAAATGGTGCTAATTGAGTTTCTCCTGATTTAGTAACAACATATCTTCTAATTAAATCCGATGATATTACTCGTGGTTTCAACATTGGTTCCATATCTTTGATTAATTGAGTAAATAATTGTGGTACTCCTGGTAATATATAAACTTGTTCATTTAATCCAACTATTGGGAACCATAATTTATCATCAATAAAATATTTCTCAACTATTGTTGTTGTTGTTGAATTAGATTTGGGGTTCAGAATTTGGGGTGGTGCCGGTAGAGTAGCCATTCGATAAAATGCATTCAATTGTTCAGGATTTAATTTATCAAGATATTCACCACGAATTGATTTCATTCTATCAACTACTTCTTGATCTAATTGATAATCTAATTGAAAATAATCACTAATCACTTTATAAGTTATATCATCATGAGTACTACCTAATCCACCAGAAGTTATTATAAGATCTAATTTATCTTGTTTTAATAAAATATTTAATGAATTAATTATATCTTGTTCATCATCACCACATACTATTGTTCTTTTCAATGGAATTGATAAATTATTAAAACAAAATCTGGCAAAATTATAAGAATTAGTATCTAATATTTTACCATTTAATATTTCATCACCAATAATTAAACATCCAGCATTTCTAATTGGTTTACCTCCCCCTCTAGTAGTTGTAAATTGAGTCATTCTTGATAATGTGTGATATAAACAATGACTCACACCCATATAATTGACAAAGCAAAAAAAAAAAAATTGCAACGAAAAGTGTTTTATATATTGGAACCACACTCCACAACAACTGTCAACTGTCAACTGTCAACAAGAGAGACAGCCAGTATTGTTTTTTGGTGATAGTAGTGGTGGTGAAGATTTTCGGTCTTGCTCGTACTACCACAACTGTACACGACCTATGGAAAATAAATGATACACAACTATAAGATGTGTACATTCCTAATTAGGAAGTCAACGGAGAGCAATTATACCACGTGGGGATAATCAAACGTTTTTGGTGGCAAAGTTTAATCTTCGGCTAATAATCCTCACACGACTTGGAAGTTAAACTTTACTATTGTTTATTAGTGGTAGTGGTGGTTGTAGTGGTAATTAGAAATGATTGGTTATTGGATGGAGAAAAGAAATCTGTGGTAATAAAACGGAAATAGTTACGAAAATAAAACGCGGAGCCGACACCGCAATTTAAATTATTGATAGGACAACCAAAAAAAAAAAAAAAAAAAACTTAACCGATATTCTAATAGTTAATCTGTCTACAAAGAGTCGAAAGAAAGTTTACTATTCAGAAGAAGTTAATCTTGTTTGAAGTATAAACTAATTAAAATCTTGAATAAATGGTGGGACCAATGAACTTGTTTATAAGAAGTTGTCGTTGATGATGATGATGATAGGTTGAAACAAAAAAAAAGGGGATATGCGAATTTTACAACCAACAAATAAAAAAGAAGAAGGAGGCTCTGATTCTTTTGTCGTTTAGCCACTACCTTTTTTTGTTGGGGGGGACAGAAGTAGAAAGAAAGGAATTTCATTATTACTAAGAAACTTGTTAAAACTCAAAAAAAAAAACTTCTTCTTTTCTCATATCATTTTTTATATTTCCCATTTCATTCAAAACGGTTTTTCTTTTAACAACAGTTTCATAATCCATAAGACACATTTATATATATATATATATCCATTTATAAACAAGGAAACCAGTTATCAGATCCTCAACAAATTCAAGAACAGCTTTTTTTTTTTTCTTTGTACTCTTCCATTTTTTTTTTTATTATTTTTGTTTGTTTGTTTGAATATAAATAATTATCATGGGAAATAGCCCGTCTAAAGATGATCCCCTACCGAAGTCCTCATCAAGTAATAAATCAAGTAATGGTGGCAGTTCGTCGTCATCTTCTACCGTCAGTGGTACTGACTTAGATCCTGATGAGATGGCCCCTGCGCTATCTCAATTAATGATTAATGATAAGTTAAACAAGAAGAGCAATTTCCCCCAACGCTCTTCTTCCTTAAATGTTGGTAACAGTACTAAACATAACAAGACTAGCAACAACAACAACAACAGTAACAGCAAGACTATTAGAACACTTGAAGTCGAAGGAATGTCAACATCAACTTTGGTCTCCACCACAGCCACAACAACACCACCACAAAGAATACCTTCCATACGTTCAAGACAATCGTCAGAGGTTTATGATTTTGATTTGGAAATTGGAATGTCAATGGCAAAATTGTTGAAAAACCAACAAGATTTCCCTTCGTCTTTGGAGTCACTGAACGCGTCGGTTTCTTCTCCTGTATTCACCACATTAGGAGTTGATACTAAAGATGAAGATCTGCTTCTGTCAATTAATTCAAGCCCTTGTGATACCAAGAATAATGTCATCGCTAATAAGCAATTGTCGTATCCTGAAAATATGTCAACACTGAAGAAATTAGACGTTATTGATGAAATTAACTCATTGGAATCTTCTCCCTCAAATTCAAGTAAACTTTCTCAAGCTAATTTAAGAAAACATAATAAAACCCTTGTGCATCAATTAACGAAAAGGATTTCCGATAGTTCTACTTCAAGTGCATCTGGTTCGCCTCCTTTAGTTGGTACTTCTCAAAAATTGGAAGTTGATATTGATAACATCATTGCAAGGTTATTGGCGACGAAAAAGAGATCAACTTCTCGTAAAACCAAGAGTCGTTTGCCAGTGGAAACAAGTGAACTTAAGTATGTTTTGGCCAAGAGTAGACAGATTTTTTTGGACCAACCAACGTTATTAAGATTGTCACCACCAGTGAAAATTGTCGGTGATATTCATGGACAATTTCATGATTTGATCCGTATTTTCAATTGCTGTGGATACCCACCACATTCAAATTATTTATTTTTAGGTGATTATGTTGATCGAGGTGAAAAATCTTTAGAAACCATTTTATTATTACTTTGTTATAAGATCAAGTATCCGGAAAATTTCTTCATGTTAAGAGGTAACCATGAATCAGCCAATATCACAAAAATTTATGGGTTTTATGATGAATGTAAAAGAAGATTGTCAAATCATAAATTATGGAAGAATTTTATTGATGTTTTCAATGCCTTACCCATTGCTGCAGTGATTAACGATAAAATTTTCTGTGTTCATGGTGGACTTTCTCCTGATTTAAATAATTTTGAACAAATTGAAAATATTAAACGTCCTACTGATGTTCCTGATAAAGGATTATTAGCTGATTTATTATGGTCTGATCCTGATCCTCTGGTTAAGAATTTCTCCTTGACAAATTGGCCGAAAAATGATCGTGGAGTTTCCTATGTTTTCGGTAAGAAACACGTTGATTATTTCTGTTCGAAATTCAAATTGGATTTAATTGTTCGTGGTCATATGGTGGTTGAAGATGGATATGAATTCTTCAATAAACGTAAATTGGTTACGGTGTTCAGTGCTCCTAATTATTGTGGTGAATTTAATAATTTTGGTGCTATTATGAGTGTTGATAAACATTTATATTGTTCATTTGAATTGATTAAACCAATTTGATACAATTGGGTTTTTTTTTTTTTTAATTGCTGTTGAGTTTTTTTTTTTCTTTTTATATTGCTTGTTTGTTTGAATAGTTGTTACTGTTATCCATCATATATTATGAAGTTATGATATTGTTACACAGTTTTCTATATTTTTTTTTTTTTATTATTTTGGTTACAGTTTATTTTTATTTTATTTTTTATTTTGCTTAGGCATAAAAGAGTTATTTTTCATATTCTTTTTATATCTATTGTTATAGTTTGTTACCTTTGTATATGTTTATATGTTTAGAATAAATACATATTGGATTTTATAAATGTTAAGTTTTTTCAACGACTGACTAGTGTGAGGAATAAACAAGATAATTTACAAAAACACAATCTCTATATTATTTACTATAAACGATATCCCATATAAATATAAAAAAAATTTACTACTAATGTTGTTGTG
Organism: Candida dubliniensis CD36; assembly: GCF_000026945.1. Classification (NCBI taxonomy): domain Eukaryota; kingdom Fungi; phylum Ascomycota; class Pichiomycetes; order Serinales; family Debaryomycetaceae; genus Candida; species Candida dubliniensis. Next base: position 835,208 of record NC_012865.1, read on the forward strand.
GTTGTTAGATTTTGGATTTTTTGAATTTGCTAATCAATCCAGTAACATTCAAAGATATTTTTCTATATCTTATAAAGTAATAAAGTATTAAGCAAATACTAATATTGAAAATAATGTAAGCACAGAAAAATCCAATATTTCTCCATCTATAAGCAAACTTAACTCCAATGGTCAATAAATATTCATCAGCATTGCTAAAACTACAATACCCACAGTTTGAAGTTGCCCCATCATCAATCAAATACCCACCATGACGACTAATAAATGCACTAGCAAATTCTTTACAAGTTTCTCCTGATGGTGGATTAAAATATGATAATTCTTTAGCATTGCATCGAATGGTTCTATCATGTAAAAATGATGAAACAAGATTCTGGATGAAATAAGTATATGGTGATACTTTATTCATAAATGTCCAAAATCCAGGCATAAGATCGACTGGTTGAACAACTCCAGAAAATGATACAATAAATGTATACAAGAATGAAACAATCACTGAAGCACTCTCAACATCGGGGGAAACATACAGCACCATTAACCCAAATGAAACAGCAAAGGTTTGAAGGAAAATAGCTTGACTGAAATAAAAAATTCCAGAATGCAGAGCAACAGTGTTCACTTGGGTAGGGAAATAAAGACAAACAAACATAATTGTCCCACCAATAATCATATAAATCACTTCAAATATGACTTGTGGTAAAATTAAAAGCGACCAATGATAAGTGTTTGATAATTTCTCACGAACCTCATAAATATCTCTCAGAGCTGCCTTTTCTAACATTTGATTAATAAGAGGAGCAGCAATAACACATGATAAAAATGCACAAAACATACCATTTTGAGCACCAGTTTTAGTATGTTTCAATCCAAAGAATGTAAACCCAATAAATAATCCAGCAATTGTCATCAAGAAAATCTTTGCTGCAATGTAATCTGGATCACGATAAAAGATCAAGGAGGTTCTATGGGTCACATGACGGAATTGGTACCAATACGGAGTAGCATATTTGCTGGTCAGGTTCTTTTCTGATGATGATGTAGTGGTGTCTGCAGCATTTTGAGCTGATTCTTTGATTAATTCATCACGCTTAGCATCAGTTTGTACTTTTTCTGGTGATTGAGCCCAAATGTCACCCCAATCAAATTCAGTAGATGCAGTTGCACCAGCACCAATTGCTTCTAAAATATATTCTGCTGGATTTTCCTTATCATCACAATGACGAGCTCCATTTCTTTCAAAATAATCCAATATGGTACGTGATCTTGGACCAATGTCTCCAAAATAAGTGACAATCCCACCTTTTTTCAATAACAACAACCGATCAAATTCTTCAAATAAAGTGGCTGAAGGTTGATGAATAGTACATAAAATCGATTGTCCAGCATTGGCTAAATCTCTCAACAATTTAACAATGGCCCAAGCAGATTGTGAATCTAAACCTGAAGTGGGTTCATCGAGGAAAAGCAATAAAGATGGTTTGGCAACCAATTCAACCCCAATCGACAATTTTTTACGTTGTTCAACGTTTAATCCATTACCTAACCTTCCAACAACGGCATCGGCATATCCACGCATATCCAACACATCAATGATTTTTTCCACATATTCTAATTTCTCAGCATCACTTACATCATTAGATCTTCTTAACCTAGCTGCAAATTGTAATGATTCTCTCACCGTGACTTCAGAAAAATGAATATCTTGTTGTTGGACATAACCAGTACGACGACTAAATGATGTATCCAAAGGACGACCATTGACTAACATATCACCAGTTATTACCCCAAAATCAATACGTTGAGCCAATACATTTAACAATGTTGTTTTACCTGCACCTGATTCACCCATCAACGCAGTTAATGTACCAGGAACACAGTATCCACTAACATTTTGTAACAATTGACGCTTTTTGCCTTCATAAGGAATTACATAATCGACATCTTTCCAAACAAATACCCCCTTAGCTTTCAATCCTTCATCGACAATGGCACCTTTTTCATCATCCAGTTTGCCTTGAGAAAGAGTACCATTAGACGTAGCAGTTGTATCACCGCCCGATTCGATATCTTCTTCTTTTCTTTCCAGGGGCAATGTGATATGTTCAGGAACTTTACCTTTTAAAAACAATAATTTATCACCACCTCCAGTAATTGGTTTAACGTATTCAGTACCAAGCGTGGCAATAGTAAGGAAAAATGCCAAAAACCCAAACAAAATCCCTAAATTTCTCCAAACATGACTGAATCGATAAGTATAAGCAATTCTTAAATAATCATCACCTAAAACCCAACTTTGTCCTGGAACAGACCCAATAAATGTACAAACTTGTTCACCAGCACCTAAATTCTCATATCCTGGTCCTGATGGGGTAAGGTATTGAGAAGTACATTGCATTTTACGACCATGGAATTCAGAAGCAATAACGGCTTCAAAAGCATACAACACTGGGTTGATGTACGAGATCCATTTGAACCATGGATGCATTGAAGGACGCTGAATCATATATGATGAATACATTAATGATGCCAACACCGAAATCCCACCCATAGCATTTGCACCAGCAATACTCTTGTTGATTGCGGCAATTGCTTGAAACATTGATTTCATTGTCAAATGTAGCATGATAACAAACAAATAACAAATGAAAAACTTACCGGCATCACGAGCTAAATTGGATAAGAAATACAAGATAATGACAAAGAACGTATTGATGAAAATACTAATTGGAATAGACATGACAAAATTGGAAAGGGAATCTGCTGATGGATGATACATGGTATAATTTTTTTGTTTCATCAAAATTGGTCGACTACTAAATGAAGCAGAGATTTCTGCTAATCCCATTAAAGACATAAACAAAACAGCAAAGAAAATGACCCCACCTCGAGAAAATGCCCCGGAAACATCATCAGGGGTATTATAATATAAAGAACCAGCAACAAAAGCTTGAGCAACTGAAGCAAACATAAGTGTCAATGTATAAGCACTATCACCCAAAATTCTTTGATAACTTCTAATAAAGCATAATTTCAATTGTTCTAAATAACTAATCGTAAAAGGAGATTTGGTTCTAGCACCTTTCATTTTCTCTTGTTGAATTGATTCATAATATTTACCTCTAGTTTCATCTTCATCAATTTCATCATTGTAGTCTTTAATTTCTTGCATTAATTCTTGGTATTGTGGCGAGTTCAACCAATAATGTTCAAAATCTTGTGCTGTTCTAGGAACTTTATTTTCCCAACCAGCTCGAGGAAATCTACCAATTGGGTCAGTAATGGCTGTTAAGAATTCTGCCGTGGATTGTCTTGGTGGACATTCCCAACCCATATCTTCAAAATACTTCTTGGCTTTATTTGCTGGACCGTAATAAATTTGATGGCCATCGTAAAGCACAGTGACACGATCAAAAGTTTCATAAATACCTTCACCAGCTTGATAGATGGTGACGAATGCCGTTGTTTTCAATAATTTAGTTGAAGTTCTAATGGCTTGAGCAAATTCTAAAGCTGTTGATGCATCCAATCCTCTAGTAGCATTGTCCCAACAATAAATTGAGCCATTACATGCTAATGCTTCAGCAATAGATACTCTCTTTCTCTCCCCACCGGAAACACCACGAACAAAATCGTTACCCACTTTAGTATTATAGGTGTGTCTTAACCCAAACACAGTAGCCAATATTTCCTTTTTAGCATTGATGAATTCATCTCTAGTGACTCCATTGATTCTCATTTCTGGTGTTTTACAGGCAATAGCAAATGTCAAAGTTTGATCAACAGTCAAATGAGGGAAATGCACATCCAATTCGGGATTATAAACCAAATCATTCTTGAACAATTTCAACATTTCCGATTGTGGTAATCCATCGTATCTGATATCACCAGTGACTCCCTTGTATAAATCAAAATCAGTCCCACTTAATGCCTTTAAAAAAGTAGTACACCCAGCACCTGGTCTACCTAAAACCAATACTGATTCACCAGGTTTAGCAAACCCATTCAAATTTTTCAAGATTTTACGTGGTGGTGTTTTCATTTGTGATAATATTGCTTGAATACCACCAATTGGTCCTTTCAATAAATCGGTGACAGTGGGAGCAATGGCAAAGGATTCATCAACTCCATAAACACAAAGATCTTGGAAAGTAATCCCACTTTTCCGTAATACTATTCCTTGTTTTTTAGCAAAATAAACAAAATTGGCCAAAATCTTGGCTAAATTGAATTCATCTAATCTTAATTGAAATTCTCCTTCTTTATTAGTCACTTGACGTGAAATTTCTCTTGATATAGAATCAAATTTTTCATCAAAATTGTGCCGATTAATCGATGACACCGTTCTTACTAAATGTAATCTTCTGCTTTCATCATTATTTTCATCGTAATCATTGTAATCCTCATCTGTTGAAGGTTGTGTTTTGTGGTGTTGCTGACCAACATACTCTTGAAGTGATGAACTTGAACTTTCAATATCCTCTGATGACATATTGACCTGTTTTCAGAATATGTATCTATTGGTTGAAGATATAAATAAAAAATACCGAAAAGTGAAAGGCTATAAGAAAACAAGATCTCGTTTGGAAAGAAAAGAAAAGAAAAAAGAGAGTCAAAATTCCGAGAGATGCCAAACTGATATATATTTATATGTGCAAATACTCGTTTTTGTTTTAACCTATGCAAGTAACACAAAAAGAAGAAAATACTTGTGGATACTATTAATCATCAATTAATAAAGAAGAACAACTGGCAAAACAAAACATATTTCCATCCCGTATTTCTCCCTTTTCTTATGATATGTGTGTATTACAATGCATTGAAAAGTCCGTTACTTCTTAGTATTGCTAGCATCAGCCGTTTGTTTTTACTAGGTTGGTATCTTGGAGCGAAGCAATCTTACAACTATTAACGATTCTCTAATCACTCCCTCCCTCCCCTCTCGTCTCTCATTCACTGTTGTAACATTCACCAAAAGCTAATAATCTCCTTCTCTGCCTTATTCTTTATTATCAATTTGCGTTCTTGTGTGAGTGATTGATATTATTTTCTTTGTTTTAGTGTAAAGTTTAAACAAGTTTTTAGTAATATTACTAAGACAGATTGTGAGTGAAGAAATTGATGCAAAATGAAATATACTTTTTTTTTTTTTTTTGCTTGTTTGCTTTTAGGCAATTCCAAATTTTTCACCCTAGTTATCTCCGTTTTTGTTATTTTATCCCGTTTTTTAATCTCCGTTTTTTTTTTTTTTTTCATTTGTCCATTTCGTCCGTTTATTCCATCTCATCTCTCTTTACACATATTTCTGTCCTTTTCCTTTATTTTCCTTTTCTCCGTGTTGTTGAAAAAGATTTTAGACCAGACGGATTTGGGTGTGGCTGAAATAGTAGAATAAACCTAATTCCAGATCCTTATTTCGTTTCGAAGTACTATCGTAGTAGGATAATTATAAACACATACTACAAAATCTAGTAATACATGGACTGTTCATTTACTTGAGATCCATGTATTAATTGTCACATATAAAGTCTACAAACTTCTGGTGTAGACCAATCGTATTAGTCAGTTTCATGGGCCATCAGTTCTTGTTAATTAGGAAAGTCAAACCTTTATTGTGTTTTTTAATTGTTCTCGGAGACCGCGTAGATTTGTATTGTTTCGTTCCGAGCTTATTGAAAAAAAAAAAAAAAAACATCAAATGTTAAATATCTGGTTTCATATCGTATATGGTGCAAAATAACACAGATGATTAATAAGTTACTAATTGCCACCTGGTAAGAAAAATATATACCGGAAGAATGGGTTCTCTCAACCCATGACGATCGTTCTTCACGTACACCAGAAGTTTGACAAACTTTTTCCTATTAAATTATAATTATCCTAATTACTAATCAACGAAACTAATATTAAACGCACAAACAAGAATTTAAAACCGAAAATATGTAAAAAACAACGAAGCATTGATCTCAACTTAGACCTTATAATAAGTTCAAAGCCAAAGCAACTAAAGAACCAAAAGTCACAGTTGGAAGAGTAGCAGCAATACCACCAGATCTAGTACTGGAACCAGAACCTGAGCCTGATCCAGATGAAGTTGAAGAGCCGGAACCTGAATCGGAACCGGAACCGGAACCAGATCTAGTCGAAGATGATCCGGAACCAGAACCTGAACCTGAACCTGAGCTTGATGAATCTGAACCACTTCCACTTCTTGTAGCAGAACTTGAACCTGAACCTGAACCTGATCTGCTGCTTGTTCCATTAGCAGATCCTGAGCCAGATGTAATAGTTGTCATACTACCTGATCTGCTACTTGTTCCATTGGCAGATCCTGAACCTGATGTAATAGTTGTCATACTAGCAGCATTAGAACCTGAACCTGTAGTAGCACCAGTTCTAGAAGCAGTACCTGATTCTGAACCAGTATTGGTGGCTGTTCTGGCAGCAGCAGCAGCAGAACCAGAGGCATCTGAACCAGAAGCAGCATCAGCAGCAGTGGATGCGGCATTAGCCTCAGCAGAACCAGAAGCATCTGAACCGGAAGCAGCACCAGAAGCAGTAGCAGCATTAGCAGTGTCTGAGCCAGTGGCAGCACCAGAAGCAGTAGCAGCATTGGCAGCGTCTGAGCCAGTGGCAGCACCAGAAGCAGTAGCAGCATTGGCAGCGTCAGAACCAGTTGCATTTGCTGGGTCAGATGCAGCGTTAGTAGCATCAACAGCAGCAGTAGATCCTGCATTCGTAGCATCTGTAGCACCTGTACCATCAGTAGAACCAACATTCACAGCAACTGCAGTACCAGCAGTGTTGGCGTTGTTTGCATCAGCAGTTCCACTAGCACCATCATTACCATTAGTAGCGGCGGCAGCATCAGTGGCAGCACCATCAGTATTGGCTGTGTCAGCATTAGCATCTGTAGCAGCACCATCAGTATTGGCTGCAGCAGCATTAGCATCTGTGGCAGCACCATCAGTATTGGCTGCAGCAGCATTAGCATCAGTGGCAGTACCATCAGTATTGGCTGCGGCAGCATTAGCATCTGTAGCAGCACCATCAGTATTGGCTGTGGCAGCATTAGCATCAGTGGCAGCACCATCAGTATTGGCTGTGGCAGTGGCAGTATCACCGCCTGCAGATTGACCTTGAGAGCCATTACTTACACCAAAGTTACAGTAGTAGGCACGAAGATCTTGGGCAGAAACGTTGGAGTCATAGTTGGAACAGTCACATTGAGCCAATTCAGACCAATAGCCTTCATCACCACACAAACATCTCAAAGTATCAGATTGAGAACCAACAGTACCGGCACCACCACATGATTGTTGTTTTTGGTAGGCGTTAGTACAGTGGTCGTTACAAGTTTGGTCAGCTCTTTTTGCGGCAAGGGCAATTTGGAAAAGTGCAAAGAATAATGGAGTTGATCTCATGATGACTGTGGGTAAGGTTCTTTTGTTGATTTATTTGTGTTTGTAAAAGAAAGATTCGACAATTTTTGCTTAAATTGCAACTTCTGGCTGAACTTTGGTGGTATTTATACAATTCGAAACATGTCTATTTCTTAATTTGGCGGCGCTTGGTTGGGCCGAGCAATGTGAGGTTTGTTATTGCTGTTGTTTACACGGCAATTTGAGCCTGCTTCTTGCATTAGTTACTTACAGAGAAGGAGGCTACTAGTTGCAGCATGATAATTTCAGTACTTTTTCGTGTTTTACTTTACTAAATTGAGAAATCACGGTGACTGAAAAACCTTCTACCAACTGAAATTTCTATGCATATGAACGACCACAATTCGTTATTAATTTTTCTCTTAACAAATTTCAAATTTCAGATTCACGAAGAACGGGTTTGTGTATTTCTTTTCTTTGTCACCAACCAAATACTATGAAGAAACGCGTTGGAATGTTGTACAAGTTTGGAGCTAGCAGGGTCTCTCTTGTAACACAAATATCCAATTCCCCAATGTGGTCGGATGTACAAAACAAACCATAACAACTGTGAGTTATAGTTCTACATAATAAATAAGCAAATATTGGGATCAATTTAATAATGTAGAATCAGGACAGCAAGTTGTCTTGTTGTCACCTGATACTAATAATTTGCCAATGTGTTCAACAAAGCCCTAATAATAATTTATATGTAGATACTGACGATAAGGATTATTGCTGCTTCCAACTTATAATACTCTTGCATTTGATGTTTACATTTCTCGCCAACAAGGAATTGTATTCTCAACTATGTAAACTCCTTGGGCTTTCGACTGCATTGATTGGGCTTTAAATGTGGTTTGAGGTACAATATTTACCGAGTGGCTGGAATTAATGATTGGATACGATAAAAACATTGTCTGTCTGTTCCCCCCTAAACAAGGTTAAGCCGTGCTCAATTGGCAAAAGGTTTTTCAAGAGTAATTTAGAGTCGAGTTCTCAACAGATTTATTGATTTTGTGTCTTGTCACGTACGCCAAATTTCTTTCTTCTTTCTAAGCCCAAATTGAGTCATTCTTGTACAACATATAACTTTTAATTAATTCAACCCCCCTGAAATTTCGTGACTGGTAAAGAACTAAGCCCAACAATTACTTTTTGTAACGAAATGGTTATTTTGTTTTCCTTGACGGTAACTTTTTTTTTTCTTTTTGGTTCATTCCAGTCAAGAAATATTGGTTCTGCAAAAAAAAGAAATTAGCATAAATTGGCCTTGGCAAAATTTCTGAAACGATATCCCGAAATTTATTCCAACCAAAAATGGTTCTATTTCTTCCTATTTGTTCATTCATTCCACTTGATTATTGAAAAAAAAAAAAAAAAAAAAAAAAAAAAAGAAAAAGAACTTCCTTTCTCCTGAAAACTGTAGTGGTGGCTTCTGATTATTCGTGTCAGTCAGTCAGGCGGGGCCAAGAAACAAATAAAATTGCAATCGACAACAACAATCTTTGTTTTGTTAATTTTAAAATTTTAAATCGTTCCTTGACACGAATTTTTGATCTAATTTATAATTTAATTAGTTATGGGGTATTTTAGTTTCCAACTAATTGCATCGTGTTGGTCTTCTGGATAAAAAACAAAGAGATTCATTAGTGTAAGATTCAGAAGAAACTAAATACGTGCTTTCTATTGTTCATGTAAAGCGTTCTATTCGTGTTTTTAATGTTATTAGTCGACAATTTCACTTACAAACTTGCTTCCTAGAAATATTGCCCATTTGTGTGTATTTAGCGAGGTATAACTTACATGTAAGATCTGTTAGCTATATCTCTTATCAACTTGATCTAAGGAATAGTAATACAACTTACAAACGATTGAATGGAATCACTTAAGTATCACAACCACTTCTCTTCGTGAAAAGTAATGGCTTCAGCAGATAAACAAATATCAAGGGAATACAATCAAGCTGATAATACACCATCTAATGAAAGTATACGCTTTTTTTATATACACAGTATAGTCTTCATCATATACTATTTATTCTTATACATATGTTATTTAGTTTCAAACTATCTAAGTTTACTTTTTGTTGTTAACCTACCAAAAAGTTTTGGGTATCATTAGCTATAAAAGATTAAGTGCTAAAACTGCTAATGCACCAACTGACAAAGGAATCATCTTTGAACCCAGATTTTCTAATTGAACATTAACTTGTGGTAATGAAGTAGAATCATTCATTCCTTGAAGACTTGGTGCTTGAGCAAGTTCAGGTACTTCAGTTGTTGGGTCTGTTGCAGCTGCTACTGCTGGCAAAAATGATTCGGTTACAACATAAGTTGGATCCACCAAAATTTCACTTAATGTTGTTGCATTAGATAAAGGTGATTGTGGTGCACTTCCAGAAACGTTTGCACAAGTTTGTGATTTAACAAAATCAACATCCAACAAACCAGGATTGATGCAATCACAGTCAGCATAGTACAGCCTGTTGTGATATAAGTAATGCAAGCACAAAGACGAATCCACAGTTGAAATATATTACACTGAGGGGTTAAACTGAATATAATAAATTAATATGTTATTGTGATTCACGTGTGAAATAGAATATATAGGAAGAGACTTAACTAACGGGTGTGTTAATCCTCGGCACTTGTCCACAAGAGCGGGGATTAATCATAATGTGAAGAGTGTGTTAGAAAGAGGAAGGGAATTATAAGTACTGCAGAATTCCCTTTAGACTAGCCACTAACTGTTGAAGAACCAACGTTCTAAATATATTCAGTATGGAGTATCACCTTAATACTTTATGCTATACTTTTCCATCAGTTTTTATTATCATTCTCTATCCATTCAATTATATCTATAACTGGTTCTACTTAAGAGGAATAACCAGTTAACAGGTTATGAGCCTCGCACGACTGGAAAACTATAGTAGGTCAAATTGTTGTTGAGATAAAAGAAGAATACATAATTTTCAAGTTACAATTATTGGAAAACAGCAATCACTACTATTAGTTCCACTGCAACTACTACTGATACTATTGTTATCGTCATAATTATTGTCACCAACATTATTATCATATATCTGAATCATTTTTGACGCTCCACGTTTTATTCCCTTATCAAGATACCATCTGCTGATAAATTGAATAAACTTATTGAAGAAGTTGATAATCAAGATAAATTACAATTAATTGAAAGAATCAAATCTATATATTAAAACACTTTATGAATTACTACAAGACAGAATAGTTCAATTATCAAATATATTTCGTCAATTAAAATTCACAGAATCATTACACTAATACAGAAATCAATCCAATCAAATAAAACAAATGATTATAATTATCGAGTAATTAATAATAGTAATTTCATTTTTCCTTAGACAATAACAGCAATTTCACTTCACAAATTTTTGATCAAACGTCACCAGATATTAATACCAATAACAATATTTTTCCACGTGATAAATACGCAATTTAATGAAATCGATAATTTAAAGTAATTATGTTTAAACAATTAACTGATTTAAAATAAAATTAAAATAATTTGAGAATACAAACAAAGTAATGTATATGAGTCAATGGAAGAAATTAATGATAGCTTAGAAAATTATTAAATAACATGGATACACTGGGGGTATTTAGAATAAAATCCTTCAATATTAAGTAATAAATTATTTAGAAATCCAGGAATAAAACTAGAACATAGGAGAGAGACTTGAATAAGATGTCAAACTTTACATTATTGGGAGATTTTTAAAGTTATTAAACTTCAATTGAAATGCCAAGGTGTCTGTGAGATAACTACACTTGGTTGAGTGGGTTGATGTTGGCTAAAAGAAAATAAAGAGACGGAATCTTTAATATTATACTCAATAGGCTTAGCGTGACATCTGTCCTTGGGATTAAGTTATCCATTTCTTAACTTTAAACTTTTACAAAATTGTCCTGACTAACATGAAACGATTCATTGGGAATCTTTCTTTACTTCATTATCTGAGCTGAGGTTATTAAGAAAATCAATTGACAACGTGTTCAAAGAAAAGAAATATACAAGTACAATACGTGAGTCAATGTTAACAAAATTATTTTGGTAAAGATCAAAGCCAATTGCGAAATGAATGGATGCTATGTGAAATAAAAGTGTTCAGAGTGGAGAAGAATGGTCTACTGCAAATATTACGACTATATATATGTACAACTATTGGAGACACAAGATGATTAGTGTACAATACTGCTAGGGATAGTTTATTTATGATTGCATTTGACTATACTAATTGGAAAAGGAATCACTTCGGAATTTCTTTGTCATTTAAGGTATGTTGTTTTTAATTTATAATGATGAAGGGCTCATCACTCAACAAAGAATACAAGCCAATAAAGGGAAAATACATGATTGATTAATACTATAAGTAACTAAATGGTATTCAACTACTAGAGTCTTGATTCCACAGCAAACTTATAAATGGGAAAAGCAAATAATATTCTCATGGATGCCCAATCTCGTGTTCTTAGAGAAATACTCTTATTTGTGGAGAACAATGAATGCCTCTGGCATGCAAAGTACAAAGATAGATATGCAAAGAACTCAAATACTATTAACGATTTATGTCTAGCAATTAATCAAGAATATGCCATCAAACTATAGACACTATGACTTATAATTCATGTTTGTCTTGTTGATTTAAGAGAAAGTTTTTGATTTTGTTTTAAGATTATCATTCTGGGTATTGTTATTTGGCATGTAACTTTTTATGCAGCCATGATAAAAGATATCTGAATCTTTCTGAATGTATAAACAATTTTTCATACGATCCTACGATGTTAGGAGTGACCATCCAAAGTATATTAAGATACTGAAAGTGTTATACAATTTAAAATGATGCTGGTTTTACATTGAACAAGATCAGACAAGAGTAAACTAGAGTTTCAATCAGACCTATCTATAGTCTTCAAATTGGTTAGGGTCGTGGACTATGCTTATTGTTTAAACGGTCTTTATTAATCACTTGATTGTTAATAGTACGACCAAGATGGCTGGCTACATTGCCTCTAGCAATCATTCACGTGCTAAAAGCTTAACATCCACTGGTTTGCCCATGAAAGAAAGTCAAATTAACCATGTTAACTACAAGAAGAGATTTATCGAAAGATTAGAGTGCTCCGAAGAAATATTAATTATCAAATAAGTCACCCAGCACTTTTGGGATCTGGTAAACTAGAAATGGACAATGGTGGATATATATTTTTTTACCAGCCCAGTCCGAATTTGGAAAATATGCATGAATTATGGTCTTTTGAAACGATATTAACTAACTGTACTAGTTGAGGACATCTGATTAATTTTTTTTCCATAACACCAGTTTTGTTTTGTCTTCACAATGACCTCGTTTTTAATATGGAATACACTTTGGTTACGTGAGATAGATTCTTGCCTTACAGGGGAGAAGCCACATTGTACTAATTCAAGAATATATTCCAGAATCATGATTATAGAAAGTGAGTTTATTTATTGAAATGGTAATTGAAGTCCATTGAATAGAGTCCTGTCTTAAGGGGAGAAGACTTAAGATGGCAATACAGGAATACATTGAGTTTGTTTCTTTTATTGAAATGACAGTTTGAAGTACATACAATAGATTCTTGTCTTAAGGGGAGAAATAGAAGATGGTAATTCAAGAATAAATTGTACAATCTGTTGATTCTGGATTAAGACATTAGCCTACTAGAATAAAAGCTAACTATCAGAATTAAGAAACCATCAAGCTTGACCAAACTGTTAGGATTACAATATGCTCAACATTATAGATTGTTGGAATCATCATCTAATTAGAAAGTTGACAAATGAGAAATCTAATTAAGTGTGACAGTATTATGATTTGGTAAATATATGATAACAGGCACAAGAGTCTGATGGATAAGCCTGTTGTAAGAAGAAGAATCAAAACATATTGACTTCTAAAGTTACTATGCAAACACAAATACTTGAAGTGATTTCCATAGATGTGAGCATAAGAAATGTGATAGAATTTTTGGATAATTATACCTATTGATTATCAATTAACAGCAGGTACAACATAATTCAAGTACTAAAGTGATTTATGCTGTTGCAGAAGGTGTGAATAAACTCAAAGGATCATGAAGAATTCTTGCTGAAACAAGAATTGATTACTTTATGAATAGAGTTTGGAATCTAAGATATCAAGAATATTAATGAAAAAGATTATGCATAAGTGATGTTAAAATCAAGTGTCTGTTGTCCTGAATGTGAAATAACTCGTGAACTGTATGTGCATACGGAGATAACTAAAGCTACTTTGGAATAATTGATGTGGCATTGAAAGCTTGAAATATCAAAAATATGTTACTAGCCTAGATGTTATATTGATAAAAGGAAGCTCATCTTTGCAAATACACTCATATGAATTCATTAATGATCGTTCAAACACAGAGTCAGATAGAAGGAGACTTCTAAATTAATTACTAAACTTGTGATAGAATTGAAAGTTAAACTGATCAAATGGAGTCTTACCTTATGTGAAAATGTTGTTATAAATAATGTAAGACAACATTGATCTGAAAACATAGTAGCTTGCATTAAGGGGGAATGTTGTGATATAAGTAATGCAAGCACAAAGACGAATCCCCACAGTTGAAATATATTACACTGAGGGGTTAAACTGAATATAATAAATTAATATGTTATTGTGATTCACGTGTGAAATAGAATATATAGGAAGAGACTTAACTAACGGGTGTGTTAATCCTCGGCACTTGTCCACAAGAGCGGGGATTAATCATAATGTGAAGAGTGTGTTAGAAAGAGGAAGGGAATTATAAGTACTGCAGAATTCCCTTTAGACTAGCCACTAACTGAGAAGAACTAACGTTCTAAATATATTCAGTATGGAGTATCACCTTAATACTTTATGCTATACTTTTCCATCAGTTTTATTATCATTCTCTATCCATTCAATTATATCTATAACTGGTTCTACTTAAGAGGAATAACCAGTTAACACAGCCAATACTCCTCATTCGATAAAGAACAAAGACAAACAAGATCTTCATCAGCACAATACTTGCCTCTGGTATCCTCTTCTATTTCACAACTCAAGTTGCAAGAATTTCTGGTCGGTACACTCGAAGCAATAGCCGTCTCGGTGGCAGCTGATACGATTGGTAAAATTGCTAATAGAAAAGCTGAATTCATTCTTAATGATTTTGATTGAATTAAAAGTGACAAATATGTTTGATTGGTGGTTTACTAACATAAGCATGTGCTGGGAAGACTGTAGACATTTATATACCGTGTGGTTTAGTTTCTCCCCCCTGTCGTTTGACAATCTCCAAAGGTGGCCAAATTATTGGCATATTATTTTGAAACTGGATAAGGGGTTGTTTCACCTAGTATTTTTTTCTTGCATTTTGCAACTAGCTCATTTGGAGCAATGCAGGGGGTTCACTCGTTCACTCCGCGTCGCTTTCCTACTCCAATTGCTATTGGTTCAATAGAGAATGCTTTTTAATCAGATAATAGCAATATATATCCCCTAATTGATAAAAATAGAGAAAGAAAATATGTAAGTTTCTTCCTCAAATACAGTTTTGTTGCATCACAACTACCACAACAATATTGAATCGCGTTACCTAATCAAATTGACAAGCTTTTTTTTATTATAGTAGAATATATGCTTACATGTAAACTTAATTAAATAAAATTCAATAACAATGCAAGTAATGAACCTGATCCAATAACAACTGTTCTTCCGGCATTGTTCTCAAATGCTTGAACTGATACTTGGCTCCAATCAGATCCGTTATTTAGTTGAGGCTGAATTAATGGAGCTTCCTGTGGTGTAGTCTCTGTGTTTTGCGGTTCGATTAAAGTATTTGTATCGGTATTTGCTACAGCAGCCACAGCTGATTCAGTTAATGGAGCAATAAGACTGCTAGTTGATTCTGCGTCGAGCTCTTGTATAGATGGGGTTTCGAGAATAGTAGTTTCAGATGACTGAACACTGCTACTACTGCTGGTGCTGCTTGGTTGTTCAGTAGTTTCAGCTTCTGTAGATGAAGATGTTGTTGTTGTTGTTGCTGATGATGATGATGATGTGCCCCCACATATCTGAATCTTAAGCTCTGATGCTGAGAATTTCTTGTCTGGATTAATACAATCGCAATCAGCCAATGGTTCCCAATAATCTGAATCTGATAAATCACATAAACAATTGGTATCTGAACCCGATGGACAAGATTCTTGCTGTTTCTGCAAGACCTTGATACAGCTGGAATTACAACTTTGTTGGTCTTTTTTCACAGCAAAAGCAACTGGTAAAATAACAGCAAATAGTAAACCAGACTTCATCGTTTCCTCTTGTGTTTAGATAACTAATTTAAATTCAAACTCAATCGTGGATTTTGTTCCGAACATCTAGGGGATTCACACAGCTTTATATATTCCAATCTTTTTTGTTTGTTTGTTTTCTTTGCAAATTTGAAAAAGTATACCATTTCTAAAGAAATCCTATTGTTTTGCAGTAATACGTAAATTCTGTTTGAGTATCAATAGATCGGTAAATATAAAGTGTAGATCTTTCATTAAGTTTCAAATACTTATGGGTAGATCATTTTTCTCTTTATTTGTGAATAATTTCCATTCATCCAACGTTATTCTTGTTAAGTAATAGGCATTCTCAAAGTCAAAATTGGCAGGAATTGTGAGTGAGTACTTAGAAGCGACAGTTTCTGTTAAAAAGTTAGTTGATAAACCACCGCTGATGGATGAAAAGAAGACATCTTAACATATTTATTTTTGATCAAAGTTGAACAGAAACGGAAATGAAAACTGTCGTTACATTCTCGTAATGAGAATTCCAGGATGAAACTTAGACCTATAAAAACAAAGAATGATTTGCAATCTCAGCAAAAAAAAAAAAAATATTAATTGCTACTTAAATCGTAACAAATGTTTCTTTGGACGAGAAGAGAGTCGAACTCTTGACCTTTTGCTTGCAAGGCAAACGCGCTACCAACTACGCCACACGCCCAACTGGTTGTTGGTTGTTGTATATTCAACCCTTCCTGAACATTCCGATTCGGTTGTTGTTTCTTTATTAATATTGTTCGTTTATTGACTTGACGATTTGTCGTTTATATTATTTATCTATTTCTATTTTCGGTGGTTTGCCAAGAAGCTCGTTCCCGACTTCTTGCTATTAATTAATTAGTTAGTTTTGAGAGTGGTGTGACCTACCTCGTCACTCTAATTTTCGGTCTATTTAAAGGGTCCTATTTTCCTTTAAACTTTTATATATTTTTATACTTTTAATATCAAGCTTATTTTAGATCATCATCTGTCTCCATACACATTATTGGTTTTTTAACTTTGGTTTTACATACCTTGAAAGTTTAAATAGCAAAAACTTTCAAATTCTCCGAATATTAACATTAGCAGGTGCTATACCATGATATCTGATGTTATCTAGCCATTCATTTGTTTATATCTTGTGTTTAACTCTATTTTTGAGCAATTTGTACTGATTTTAGTTTCTTTCCTAAAATGGTTGTAAACGCTACCAGTCAAATAGTTTCGTGAATTATCACCACATTTTAATGCTTTCTGTCAACCTCTATATTGGGAGGGTATCAAAATGTATGATTATAAAAATTTTGCTACTCTATTGGGTCAGTTTATTGAAAAGGGGAGTTTTTACGATCAGCCAGTATTTTTGCAGAATATATTTACAAAGAATTAGATAAAATTCTTTGGCAAACTTTGTTTTCAATTCTTAACTACCCCTCACCTAACTGAATTACAGTGAAGCACTAGTTTAATACCTAAAACCAATATTATACATAAGATGAAGACCCAAACACCACCCATCAATTTCTTTAACTCGTCGTTGGGACTGTACCAGTAGTGTTCTTAAAATAATGAATGCAGTGTGGGGGACGGTTTCTACTAAGAAAAAAGAATGTGAGCACATCCCCCACAAATTTGGGGGACACCTAGGGGACTTCCTGTAGCAATTCTATAAATACTCCGAAATATCTCCATCCACAAAAGTAGCAAAACTAGCAATCAAGAAAACTCAACCCATAAGTTTGCAATGTCTCAATTATTTTCTCTTAAAGGTCAAGTGGCAATTTTAACAGGTGGAACCAATGGTATTGGGTTAGGTTATGCCAAAGGTTTGGCTAGTGCTGACTTGAATCAATTAATATTGACTTACAGATCAGAATCCACTTTGGAAAATGCAAAGAAAATAATTCATGAAGTCAACCCAAATATTCAAATTGATGGTATTAAAATTGACTTTTTAAAAGATGAAGAAGATGAAATAATCACCAAAATAGTCAAAGAATCCTATAAATTATCTAAAACTTCAAATATTGATATATTGGTAAATAATGCAGGTATAACTGAAAGATACCCATTTGAAGATTTCCCACAAGATAAATTCGACGATGTGATAAAAGTTGATTTAAACATTCCTGTAAAATTGACTAAAGCGGTTGGCAAAAAGATGATTGAAACAAATACCAAGGGTAAGATTGTTTTCACTGCTTCTTTGTTATCCTTTCAAGGAGGGATGTTGTCAACTCCGTATGCCATCAGTAAAGGTGCTTTAAAACAATTCACACAAGCAGTATCTAACGAATGGTCATCAAAAGGTATCAGGGTCAATTCAATTGCACCGGGATATATTAAAACCAATTTGACCGACAGTATGAGTGAAGAGAACAAAAAAATCGTTGATTTGAGAATCCCAATGAAAAGATGGGGTAACCCTGACGATTTCATGGGACCAATAGTTTATCTCACTTCCGATGCATCGAAATATGTTACTGGTGACACATTGTTAGTTGATGGTGGTTGGATGGGCAGATAGATCTAAAGGAAATATATTCAGTATATATACATATCTATATAACACAAGTATCACTATATTCCTCCTGCCTCTCGGTACCATCTTATTCCTCTATCGAAACTCACTACACACAATCCTTCATTACTGTCACCACCGGAACCACCTCTCACTCCCTTTTTAATAAAAGCAACTCCAGATGCAACACTTTCGTCTTGCTCATCATGTGTAGTATCGTCTAAATCAGATACAGATATATTAATTGTTGCCTCTCTTTCGCTTGTTTCTAAATTCCAAACTCTTATGCATTTGTCAAACCCACAGCTAGCCAAATGCTTACCTTCCTCATCAAAACTCAACCCCAAAATCCAACCTTGGTGGGCAAACCCACCAACAACAGATTTTGCCGAGTGTGATGGTGTAGCCAAAGATCCCACATTCTCACCATGATCGACATCGTACAATGTAATTGACCCAGCAGCTTGATTATCTCTTGCTACAGCCAATAAGGTTCCACCAGGGGAAAATGCCAACACCCTAGGTATAGATGTCGACTGAGAATTTCTACTAGTCACTAAATCCCCCGAACGAAATGTGTATATCAATTTCAAGCTGACAAAATCATATAACAACACATCACCATTGATGTACCCCACAGCACATTTCTTGTTCTCTGTTGGACATATAGCTAAAGAATTTGGAAAAGATGAAGCGTTTCCTTTCAATTGACCATATTTCTCAAATGTGATTAGAGGTTTCCCATCTTGGTCAACAATATTTAATAAATAAACTTCGGTGGTGCCATTAGTCTTGGTTGTAATAAAATAGTCTTTCTTAGATTCTGGATCACGGTAAAAGCCAGGAGTCCAGCAATTGCTTCGAAATGATTTTACATCATCAGTTAGACTTTGTATAGTTGAAAAATCATCATTGACATAGTATTTGAAGACGATAGATCCATTGAAACATGCAAATGCCAGCAATGTTACTTTCAATGTGGAGCTGGGCAACACATTTTCATAGACAGCCACAGCATGGATTCCACTTTTATCTATAAATACCAGTTGGACAAATTCTTTAGGCAGATGAACTTCATCTTGCTTGTTGTCCCAGAATTTTGCATATCCATCACTAGACACAGACACAGTAAACTTATTGGTAATAGCAACACCAAGAATATCCAGTTTGTGAGCCTGAGATACACTGACTGTAGATATATACTGTTTACTCATACTTGACTATTGATAGTTGATTGAAATTAAGTCTATAGAGGGGGTGGTAGATTGAGTCCAGAATTTTCAAGACATTTTTTTTTTCTCTCCCTTTCACGTACTACGAAAAAGAGAACGAAAAAAAAAAAAAAAAAAAACAAGGAAAGAAAATAAAAGTACAAGAGCTCTTACTATCTTATAAATACACCCTTCCGAACCACTTAACAATGCTGTCTATTGGATCAGCTGATCAATTCATTCACCAAATTACACAACAATTTGTGTTTCAACGGTTATGGACAGGAAATTCAACACCACCAGAGTTAGTACCAGCGTCAACCCCCTACAATCGATTGGTATGCCGTAATAATACAGATTTATTCTTTGCAACTGGTAATATTGTTCGATGCTGCTCAATTAGTCCCAATCATAAAAATTACAAGCTATTTAAGGTTCAACATCAATTTCATGAAGTAGTTTCTTTGTTGATGAATAAATCAGGTACTTTATTAGCCATTATCGGGGAAGAGCAGATCGATGTAGTGTCTTTACCCACTAATGTCATGAAAAGTGGTGGTATTTATGTTGATGGTGCATGTTTCAAGATTAATAACTTACAAGGTAAAGTAAGAAAGTGTGTTTGGCAAACAGTTGCAGCGAATGATTCAACATTGGTAGTTTTGAATGATAATTCACAGATTCGAGCTTATGATTTGACAAAATCTTTAGATGTCCCTGTGGTAGACATTGATTTGAAAAGCTATCCCAATTTTGCAAATGAGGAAGCTATTTCTATTACATTTGGTTCGTCTAAGAATTTGGCTGGTGGGTTGACTTTATATGTCTCAACATTGTCAAACATTTATGCTATTTATCCATTCACTTCAAGATTTGGTAATTTGGCCACCACTAAAGAAGCAATTGATATAGCTTTGGAAGATACTAAAGCGGCCATGGAATTGATTCAGGAAAAATACCCTGTAAACTTAGTCGAAACGGCAACTAGTTCTTTGAATAAAGCAGCTATCCAGCAATTTGAGTACTACCTGTATTTCAGAAACCAATTGTGTGGTGAATTACCAATAGTGAAGGAGGTAAGAGACACCCATACAAATAGCCCATACGAGCTTTTTGTTGTTAGGCAGAATTTAAGTAATTGGACTGACTACAGTTTACAAGGTCCCCTCATTTCAAGTAATTCTGGTATAAAGGATTTAATTTCAATTGGGGACAATGATTTAGTTAGCATACTTGCTAGTATTGACACTAATGCCACAGTCACTTATTATGCTCAACTTGCGCCAATGTTGATGAAGTGCAACCTAACGAGTGTAGCAAGTAACGGTGCATCAAATGAATCAAGTCAAACAGTTCATAAGCCAAGATATGTTAAACCAAAAAGAGGATTTGGTTTTATAGACAACTCAGAAGAAGAAGAAAAAGCATTGGTGAAACAAACACAATCACAGGAAAGCTTTTGGAAAGAGGAATTAACAACCTTGGATTTTTTGCAAAGTGACAAGCTTCCTGTTGATGACAATAACGCCATTACTAATTTCCCAACATTCTTTGGAGAAATTGATTCTACCAGATTTAGTGTTTGTGTAAATTCCAACAAATTGGTTCTAGTTGATTGTTCTTGGGTTCAGGCTTTTGTTGACGATCTTAAAAATGACAAAATAGATTCTGTGTCGATCACAACAAATTATGGTATTGCCTCTGCAGAAAAAGAACCTATTACAGCTTTTGCCTACGTAAAAGACGACGTCACTTCCACTGGAGAATACTTGATTGTTTGCAGAAGTAAGCTTGTCAATGACATGGAAGTTGTTCAGATTGTCGATAAGGCTGTGAGCGACGATCAAGATGAAGCCGCAGGTACTTTACTATTGCCTGAAGAGCCTCATAAGGAGTCAACATTGACATACATTCCATCTAAACCTTTCAGTGTGTTGGAAGAAGAATTGGAAAGTTTGGAGAAGATCGATATTGGCACTGATATTAAGAGCAACGAAGATTTGAATAGTTTGACTGTTGATAATCTTTCAAATTTGAATTCCTTATCTGTGAGAACAATTCAACTTGCTTCTTCCTATACAATATTTGGAATTAAATTGCAATCAAGAATTTTAGCCAATTTGGATTCTTTGAAGGAACAATTGCACATACTTGATAAGATTAAAAACGATTATGATGGAGATCATCCAAAAGACCATACAGATAAATTGGACAAGTTGACAGAGAAACAAACGAAGTTAGATGAACGTATGATGAAATTGCAGCAAAAGATATTTGATGGTTTGAATAAATTCAAGCAAGACAAAACATTACCAATATCCAAGGCAGAGAAAGATTGGTTTAAAGAAATCAACTCCATTAATGCATTGTTGAATTCTTCAACAGATGATGAGGTAGCATTAACGAAAAAAATTGAGAATTTATCATTACAAGTTCATTCAATTATTGAAAGCAGGGAAAAGGAGAAGACACCAAAATTAACTGCTGTGGAACAGCTAGAATTAGAAAAACGATTAAGCAAATTAAAAAATTGGTTACAACGTGAAGACAAATCTATTGAAATTTTAAAAGATAAACTTAACAATTCATTGAAATTAATAGGCGACAAATAGGTTAGCATGTATTATCTCATTATGACTTTTGATTCTTGGACATCCAATGTCAACCCGTCATAGTATCGATTATGAAACTTTTTGATACACAGCAACAACAGCTCTTGTTTGGAAAACCTTACCAGGATTGTTGCATCTTCCTCGTTAAATGCTATATCTTCGATATCAAATACACCTATATTTTTGCATTCTTCTTTGATGTCATCAATTATGTCTTGTTTGATGTGTATATCATTGGCAAGTTCTTCTTTTCTAACCATATTTCGTATAACCACAGTTTTAGAAGAGTTTTTCTTTAGATTTTCTTTTTTACTATTATTATTATTATCAAATTTTGCCTCCTCAACTCGTATAGTATTGCCATTATATTCGGTATTATCCATCATTTCAATAGCCAATAGGGCACTTTCAGGATTCGAATAAATGATCAAAGCTTCTCCTTTGAAAGAACCTTTTTCATTGGTGTACATTTTTATTCGAGATTTTTCATCTTTTCCAACCGATATTTTCCCATATTTAGCAAAAGTTTCCTCGATTTCTGAAAACCTAGAATCAATTGGTAAATTTGATATAAATATACTGCTATTCTTTTTCTTTTGTTTCAAACTATTCAATTCTTCCTTCAATTTACTCATGTCTTGTTTCCGTTGTCGTTTAATATCTTCTTTGTTCAAGTCATCTTCTGATAATGATCTCTTGGAAGTATTTATCCACTGGTCCTTTATGTAGTCATATTCATATTCTTGGTCTCCATCCTCGAATAACCATCTTTGCGATGCCTTATCCAAAACTAACCGGGCATCTAACTTTGATAAATCAATATTCTCAAGAGTGGATGGGTGTGGTGGCTTGACAGGGAAGTCTTTACTCATTTGAGAATCGATGCAGTTAAATATCAGGAATAGTGTTCCAATCTAATAGATAGAATGTAAAAGAAAGTAAAAACTTTGAAAGTTAGTTAGTAACAAGGCGTGTATACACCAAAACAACTGTATTATCATGAAAGACTAACAAAGCAAAAAGAAAAGTAGACAACAAATTTCGGGCGACGAAAGGAAAAAAAAAAATGTGAAAAGGAAACTTCTGGTGAACATATCCGCTTTTCATAACCAACAAAACGTGCCTACAGTGTCCTGGTTTGACACTTCTTGTTATTATTATTATTATCATTATTATTCTGAAATTCAATTTTTATTAGAAAATGACTGATATAGCACCTCCATCGGCAGCTACTCCTAATGATTATATATTGAGCTTGTCGCCTGAACAAATTGAACATGACCAAAAAATTGGGATCAAAGCTATTAGGTTATTTTTACAAAGTAAAACATCTTACGACGTCTTACCTGTGAGTTATAGATTAATTGTTTTGGATACTTCGTTATTAGTGAAAAAGTCATTGAATATTTTATTGCAAAATAATATAGTCTCAGCACCTTTATGGAATAACCAAACATCCAGGTTCGCTGGATTGTTGACATCGTCAGATTTTATCAATGTAATACAATACTATTTACAATTTCCAGAGAAGTTTGAGTTAGTTGACCAACTAACATTAGGCGGATTAAGAGAAATCGAAAAAGCCATAGGGGTGGATCAAATCGAAACAGCATCAATACATCCATTCAAGTCTTTGTACGAAGCATGTGTCAAGATGTTAGAATCAAAAGCTAGAAGAATCCCATTGATTGATGAGGACGAAAAAACTAAACGTGAAATTGTCGTTAGTGTGTTGACACAATACAGAATTTTGAAGTTTGTGGCTTTGAATTGTAAAGAAACGAAAATGTTATTGAAACCCCTCAAGAATTTGAGTGGATTAGGTGATGTGAAAAAATTATCTACTTGTACCATGGACACACCTGTTATAGAAGTCATTCATTTGTTGACTGAGAATTCTGTTTCCTCGATACCAATAGTTGACGAACAAGGGAAATTAATCAACGTATACGAAGCAGTGGATATATTGGCATTAGTTAAAGGTGGAATGTACACGGATTTGGATTTGTCTGTTGGAGATGCTTTGTTAAGAAGGCAGGAGGAGTTTGAAGGTGTACACACCTGTACTTTGAATGATAGATTGAGTACCATTATGGATACCATAAGAAAAAGTAGATTGCATCGTTTATTTGTTGTTGATGATGAGGGGAAACTTGTTAGTGTTATCACATTAAGTGACATCTTGAACTACATATTATTTGGAGAGGATTAGATGTAATATAGTCTGTTTATACAATGAAGTCCATATTATTTGATTCGGCTCCTTCAGATTTTTGTAGATTTCCGAATTCGGTAAAAAGTTCCGAAAGCATGGGAAGCAAGCAAGGAAGCGAGAAAGAGAGAGGCTTATCTTTGTCCAGAATTTATCGGATTCGCTTCGCATCGCAACGTTAGAAATTCGCAATTTCAGCTGACTAATCAATCAATCACAGCAACAACAAACTTACTTTACTAACCTTACTACTATTATCGTGCGCGCGGAGTTATTATGAATGGCCCCGAAATTTTTTTTATTGTACGTTTTTTTGCAGTGGATCATTTGCGCAAGTATAAAGCCATAGTTTTTTTTTTTTTTTTTAAGAGGACTTCTGCTTTTTCTTCTCTTTTTTTATTATATCAACTGGCTATTATTTTACATGATGTCACTAGAAACAATATCGAATAATGAAGGAATACGGCAGGGATCAACTAATGAAAGCCCTCACACTCATACATATCTAGATCAATTAGACATCCCGCAAATAACGTTGAGATCCACTATAGTTGGATTACTAATAGGTTCATTGATCCTTATATCGAATTTCCAATTTGGATTACAAACTGGATGGGTTTCAATGATGTCCTTACCAGCTGCCTTACTAGCGTTTTCAATTTTCAAGTTGTTGCCAATATCCATTGCTAAGAATTTCACCGATGTGGAAAATGTATTTGTCCAGAGTATTGCTGTTGCAGTAGGAACAGGTCCCTTATGTTACGGGTTTATTGGTATAATCCCCGCAATGGAAAAGTTTATGACTAATGAAGAAAGTGGGTTGGGCAGACCTTTGAATTTTGGGTTGGGTCAGTTAATGATCTGGTCGTTGGGACTCGGATTATTCGGGGTATTTTTTGCCATACCGTTGCGGAAGCAAGTTATCGTAAAGGAAAAATTACCTTTTCCATCTGGTAGTGCTACTGCAACTTTGATTTCAGTTTTACATGGAAGTGATATATATCAAGATAAAGAGGTGAGCGATGAAAAGATACTTATCGATGAAGAAGAAGAAGAAGGGGAAAATGGACTGGAGAATTTAACCCAACAATCATCAAAATCACGACTAATAACTGCAACTACTACCAGCATTCAAGATGATTATGATTCCAATATGAGATCATTAATAATCACATTTATAATATCAGCAGCATACACCATACTTTCATTTTTCATTCCTATTTTGAAAAAGATTCCTATATTCGGTACTTACCTATCATCTCACTATCTATGGAATTTTCAGCCATCTCCAGCATACATAGGTCAAGGTATCATTATGGGGTTACCAACAGTCTCGTATATGTTATTTGGTGCCATCTTAGGTTGGGGTGTATTAGCTCCATTGGCAAAACATATGGAATGGGCACCTGGAAGAATTGACGATTGGATAAATGGGGGACAAGGCTGGATCTTATGGATTAGTTTAACGGTGATGATTAGTGATTCCTTGGTGTCTTTTATTGTAGTGAGCATAAAATCAATTAATAATGCTTTAGAAAGTTTTAAACAAAGAAGAGATTTAGATCAATATCTTGAATTACAACAGAACCAACAAAATGAGTACTTATTACTGGATCAAGAGGAAACTAGATCGCTGACCTCGTCCAATGAAAATCCCGAAAATAGTACCTATGATGGCAAGAAGAATAAAGAAGATAGCAAATATACAATGGAAGTTCCTGAAAGACATTTAATTTCAACTAAATCGACAGTAATAGGAATTGCTGTATCTACATTGCTTTGCATTATTTCTTTGAAACTAGTGTTTGGAAATACAGTTCCCATATATGCATCATTAGCAGCAATTATATTGGCAATGTTCTTCTCAATATTAGGGGTAAGAGCATTAGGAGAGACTGATTTAAACCCCGTGAGTGGGATTGGGAAATTATCACAATTGATTTTTGCATTGATAATTTCAAATGACCATCCAGCGAAAATTTTGATTAATTTAGTTGCTGGTGGAGTTGCTGAAGCAGGAGCTCAACAAGCAGGAGATCTCATGCAAGATTTGAAAACAGGTCATTTAATTGGTGCATCACCAAAATCTCAATTTATTGCTCAGATATTGGGCACTTTATATTCCGTTGGATTGAGCTCAATCATGTACAAAGTGTACAATAGTGTGTACCAGATACCGAGCGAGATGTTTAGAATTCCAACTGCAGTGGTTTGGATCGATTGCTCAAGGTTAGTTACTGGTCAAGGATTGCCTCCTCACATCCGTGAATTTGCATTGGTTTTAGGGGTTATTTTCGGTCTTATATCGTTATTGAAAAATACTGTTTCTCCCACTTCACTGTATCATAAATATTTGGTTTATTTGCCAAGTGGAGTAGCCGTTGGTGTAGGTATTTACAACACCCCAAATTTCACTTTGGCAAGGTTTATTGGCGGGTTGATCTGTTACAATTGGCAGAAGATTGGTCCTAATGGTAAAATTGGTATGATTATATTCAGTAGTGGGTTGGTACTAGGTGAGGGACTTTTTAGTGGCTTCACTATGCTTTTAACTAGTTTGGGTGTTAAGCACTGGTAAATAGAAACGTTTGCATTGGTATTACATTTCATTTCATTTCAAATTTCATTTTTTTTTTTTTTTTTTTTTTTAAAGTTAAGTAGTCTTTTAATACAAGACTTGTATTTATTTATGAATTGTAGAAGTTTATCGAGATGGAGATTCCTTACAATATCCATAAATAGGAGAAACGATATTGTTTTATCAAAGTAAAAGTACATTAAGATACTATACAAATATTAGAATACAGATAATTGACTTGAATTAAACAAGCAGAGTAGCAATAAAATTATACAGAGTTTTCATTTCCTTTTTCTTTTTTATGGGTACGGGAATACCCATTGCTATTTCTCTCTCTTGATTGTTAAACTTGCAGAATGTACATCACAAGATACAAAACAGTCTGACACTTTATCAGCTTAACGGGTGTTTCTCTCTCTATCGGCGTTAATTCGCTGATTGATCAAATAAATAGCAGTCTGAATAGAGTTCAAGGATCCCGTTAGAGTTAACTTTCTGATATTAGTCATACCTTTACCTCCACCTAACATCATGGATTGTCCCTTATCCGGCTCAATTTTAACATATGTACAAGCACTAGTTTCTCTGATGTGTTTGATGTTGTTACCCCCTTTTCCAATAACAGACCCAATACTAGAGTTGGCAACAAAGACATCCTGATTATATTTATCTTGACCTGCTTGAACAGGTGGGGTTGTTATAACTTCTCCAACTATCGTATTTCCAAACTCATCGGTGTATTGGTTCTGTGGAGGTACATTGATCGAGGGTTGCATACCAACAGGTGAGATAGCATTGGGGTTTGATGTTACTGGGGTACCAAAGTGTTGAGGTTGAACTGCTGGTTGAAACATCATGGAGAAATTGTAAGGACTCTGCTGGTGTTGCAGATGGTGTGGTGGCTTACTGAATGGTGGTAATTTAGCTTGATAACCCATAGGATTGTTATATGAATTATTAGGTGGATGACGCTGTCTACCTCCAAGATTTTGATGATCTGTTGGTTGATAATTAGCAGGGTTATACAACACAACTTTATTCTTCTTCAATACCTCTTTGTGTTCAAGCATAACTTGGGCAATATAATAAACAGCAATGTGAATAGCATCTCCAACACCCATAACAGATAATACACGATCAGTAGAGTATGGCAAAGGATTTTCTGCTGCTTTCAACTTGGCTGCTGAATTTTCTTCAATTTCTCTGAATTTCAATCCTTGTTTTCCAATAATAAACCCAATCATAGGATGGGGTATTAATAGTTTTAAGTTGTACTGCTGTGAAGTAATACTTGCAGGTTCATCCTCTGGTTCCTCCAAAATGACTCTGGTAATTAATCCAAAAGCTCTAGCAACATTTTCTGCTGGACCCTTCACAGCAACAATTCTTTCAGGAACTCCCTTCAAGTTTTCACTAACGGTAATTCTTACATTTGCCTTCTCTCTTAAATGATTGATTGTTTCTCCCTTTCTTCCAACAATTGTACTAGCTTCCTTGACGGGACAATACATTCTCAATTGAATAAATGTAGGATCATCTCTATCACGATGGTTGGATACTGGCTTAGATGAGGAAGACGAAGCTGTGTTTTGTTCATCTGCATGATCCAGCTCTGGTGGTACGTATGCTGGTTCAAGAGTTTCTTGAGTTTGATTGGCGTCTTCATTCGGTTTGTCAAACTCTTCAGATTCGGTCTCTAAATGGCTTGTGCTGTTGTTGGTAATAATGGGGGCAGTCTGTTGTAGCTCCTCCTCTTTATCTTGTAAATCTAACTGTTCGCTATCTAATGCAATTCTTTTGATCGATGATGAATTGATGGTATCATTGCCTGAATGACTGTTTGCTGATTGTTCATTGCCTTCATTATCATCTGCATCTTCATTCTTCCTCTTTAACGTAGAAGTAACATTGTGGTTTACTGGTTCAATTGGAGGTGTTAAAACTGACTCATCTGGAGTGTCCACATGAATATTGTTTGTATTGTTTGCGTCGTCTGACATGTCGTACTTCTGGTAGGTATTCCCTTATGTTCCACTTTTTATTTTGTTATTGAACGCTAAGTTATTGTTTTTTTTTTTTTTTTACTTTTTTCTTTGACTGTGAAGGCTTTGAAATAATAAAAATTTTCGCTGGAAGGATTCAAAATTAAGCTCCTTTTAAGAATTTATCACATATACACTACTTTTTTGCTTCTATTGTGTGGTTTTCTTTACATGATATAGTTCAGACAAGAACAACATTATACAATCTACAAACAATGACCCAATACGGGAACATACTACTATTCTAGACTTTTACTCACTTCTGTAGCAATTGTTGATTCCGTATTTTTTCTTTTTCTTTAGCTTGCAAGTATAAATCATCCCGCTTGGAATTCATTCTGTTTATGAAGTCTTGTTTATCCAAGTAACCAGCTTTATTATGAATTTTCAATTCCTCATTAATATTCCTCTTATCAACAAAACTGGCCCAATCTAGCCGTGATTTCTCTAGAGTGGACAATTTCATTTTTTTGCTATTAGCACTGACCGATAAAAACCTATCTATCAAAGATGGCCTTTTAAGTTTGATGCGTAGTTCCTTTGTTTCATTAGTCACGGGGTCCGTTCTAATCACCTTGACTTGAGATCGTCTATAGGGGATATCATTGTCCGAATTACTGGAAGAAATATTGCTTGTCGAGTTTAAGTATGCCTTGGCTTCTTGTGAGTTTTCATCAACGTATTTTGTTTCTGTTATTAGCTTTCCAGCAAATGTGTAATTGATTTGGATTTTAATCTGTTTTGGACCTTCAAATTCATTTTCATCTATATTCGACTGTTGTTGTTGATTATTTGCCATTTTTTCATTGTCAATATTTAATTCTTCCAGGTTATCTATACTTGGACTCCCAGTTTTCAAATTTTCAAATATCGAGTCAACATCGATAGTCGACTGATCCTTGACAAGTCCTGTTTTCGAATCAACCTCAAAATTTCCAATAAATCTAGATTGATTCAGTAGTTTTTCATGAAGTCTTTGAGATCTAGTTTTAATTTGTGATGTACTTGATTCAATAGTAGAATAGTCAGGTATTTTGGATGATTTTTCATCTTTATATCGATCATTGTCTTCTTCCTCGTCACTGGAGACACCACTTGCATTATCTGCTTCATTTTTCTTTTCAGGGTCGTAATCTTCATCCTCTTCGTCGTCATCTTCACTATCAATATTATTTTGCTTACTCTCTATATTATGATTCCTTCCGGATATTGTATCTTCACCTGGCAAGTGTTCGGTATTCTTATTTATGTTCTGTTTTGCCATCGATGCAATCCCTTTTTGTGTTGAGTTCTGCTTTATATTTATAAAAGTAATTCACTTAGAAGTCAAATTCTTGGATAGGCTAAAAAATAATGTACGTAGCTTTGATTGTTTTCAATGTTATTTAGTTTGGGAAGGAAAGAAAAAAAAAATAAAGAAGCAATTACATAAAAAGTCCTCGGTCGTGCCAATTTACTATAAGGCGCGGTAATTAGGCGTAAGCAAAGACTTTTGCCACACCACAATGCGGTAAACGGCGATTCCGATATGTGAATCCGTTCACTATATACTTCTCCGGTTTTGTTACTATCTTTGATATATTTTTCACCAATAAACATGGATTATGGTCAGAAAAGTTCACCTGCAAAACTATTTGTTGGAGAATTAATATGCTATGTAAGAAGAAACGGAGGTTTAATTAGATTAGTAGATGTTTCTACCAGAGTCAAAACAATTCATTTTTTTTTTTGCCGTCTGGGTTACACTATTCAGTTAATGTGTGTATTCTACTACAAGTTTATTATACGCCCCAATTTTTTTTTTTTTTTTCAAACATATTAATCCCACTTTCTCCAAAATCATATAAAACAAAGAACAATTGAAACTTAATTGTTTTTCTTCTTCTTTTTTTTTTTTAATATTATTATTCGTTTATTTTCTTTGAAAGTTAAATTCACAGTTCTTCAATTGCTAGTAGTATCGTCATTCCATTTAATCCCACCAATATCACTTCTGAAAAACAATGTCCGAGGTGTCCAATAAAAATCAAGAGAATAAGGAATTATTCTATGCTGATATCGACGCTCCAATCGTTGTGTTATCTGCTTTAAAACATTTTGAGGCATTATCATCCAAGAATGCTAAAAAGTATGCCCATTATTTGTCAAGGGCATCCTTTGAAGGAACAAGAGCCGTATTAAGATCAGTTTCCCCAGAAAGTGAACCAATTTATGATATGATTTTAACTATTCACGGTAAATTGGGAACTCCACAATCTGTCGAAGAGTATCAACAAAAATTGGCACCATTGACCAAACAAGATGTTCAACATTATTTGGAGTATACCTTACAATTTTTGGATAATGCTGGAAACTATAAATCATTTGGAGACAAAAAGTTTATCCCCCGTTTAGAACCAGAAACTTTTGATAAATTGATCAAAATTGTCGACGATACTAAAGTTTCTGAGTTATATAACAAGGTCAAAGAAGCATTGTTCAGTACAGAAAAGGGTTTGTTGGGCTATGCCGAATCTGGCCATTTATCCAATTACTACCCTAACAGTGAAACTATAACCAAAAAAGAAATTGATCTGGTTAATCAGTTACTTGCTGAAAACGGTATAATGCCAGAAAATACTAGAGTAGAGAAGAAATCTGATTCTGAATTCACAGTTCATGTTGCATCTTCGGAAACCACTAACAAAACAACTTATTACCCAAAAGACAAATTAACATCCAAGGATGGTAAAATCAATGTCACTTTTAAATTTGGTGATCATCATGAACAATTTCAAAAGATAGTTGAAAACTTAACCAAGGCATTACCATATGTTGCTAATGAAACTCAAGAAAAATTACTCACGTATTACATTGAATCATTTTCAACTGGGTCAATGAATGCACACAAGCAATCACAAATTGAATGGGTCAAGGATTTGAAACCTGAAGTTGAGTCCAACATTGGTTTTATTGAAACCTACAGAGACCCATCTGGAGTTAGAGGAGAATGGGAAGGGTTAGTTGCTATGGTGAACCACGAAAGAACTGCTAAGTTTAGTAAGTTAGTTGCAAATGCCGGCACATTTATTAAAGAATTGCCATGGGATAAAATTTATGAAAAGGATACTTTCACTCCACCTGATTTTACTTCCTTGGAAGTGTTAACTTTTGCTGGTTCAGGAATACCAGCAGGTATTAACATTCCAAACTATGATGATGTCAGATTAAACTATGGGTTCAAGAATGTTTCTCTTGGTAACGTATTGTCTGCCAACCCCAAAAATCCTAAGCAAAAAGAAGTTATCACATTTATTGGAGATGATTTACAAGACGAATTCAAAAAATGGCGTGACGAAGCTTTCGAAGTTCAAGTTGGTTTGCATGAATTATTAGGTCATGGAACCGGGAAATTATTACAAGAGACTTCTCCAGGAAAATTTAACTTTGATAACAAAGATGATAGAATCAAGTCATGGTATGGACCAAACGATACTTGGAGTTCATTGTTTGGTACAACTTCTGGATCATATGAAGAATGTCGTGCTGAGTTGGTTGCATTATATTTAATTTTGAAAAATCCAGACCAAGTATTCCCTATTTTTAACATTGGAAACAAGGATGATCAAACCATAGTCAAATTTATTTCTGCATTATTGATGATAAGAGCTGGTTTAATTGGGTTAGAATTTTGGGATCCTTCTTCTTCTAAATGGGGACAACCACATATGCAAGCTCGTTTTGCCATAATGAAACAATTGCATAAAGCCAACGTCTTTAAATTTGAATATTCGAACCCAGATTATTCTGATTTGGAAATTGTGGTTGACGCATCTAAATTGGACGATGGTACTGCTGTTGATGCTTTGGGTGAGTTCTTATCTAATTTACATATTTTCAAGAGCACTGGTGATGTTAAACAAGGGTTAGAATATTATTTGAACAAATCACAAGTTGATCCAGAATATAGCAGATTTAGGGATGCTGTGTTGAAACAAAAGAAACCAAGAAAGATGGTCATTCAAGCTAATACTTTTTTCAATGAAACCACCGATGATATCGATGTTGTTGAATATGAAGAAAGTGAAATTGGTATGATTCAAAGTTATTACGATAGAAAGGTTTAGAGAACTGAGAATATTGTTAGTAAATAAAAACAATTATACGTTTTATGATTTTTGATCTTTGACTTTTAATAGACCAGATGTTTATGATAAACTGTACTGTAAAAAAATTAGGGACCAGACCTGTGTATGGAAAATGATATACT
Source organism: Candida dubliniensis CD36 (assembly GCF_000026945.1). Lineage (NCBI taxonomy): Eukaryota > Fungi > Ascomycota > Pichiomycetes > Serinales > Debaryomycetaceae > Candida > Candida dubliniensis. The sequence continues at coordinate 868,421 of NC_012865.1, forward strand.
TTCTGATTCACAAATTCAAGCTTTAACACAACCGAACAGCAAGATAAGTTGACCACAATGTAAATAAAGTGTACGACCGCTTTATATATATCACTGCATTACTGGTTATAGGGACTATATTTCCAATAGTAAGTGATAGTCCCCCATTCAACAATTACCTAACTTGTGGCTATTTATTAAAACATGTGATCTTTTTTGAATGATCATACTGCACCTCAAAACAAGGGTTCAGCTATCTTATCATTTTTTATCAGCCTTGCCATGGCCATGGATTTGCACTTGACCTAGGGGTTGAGGGCCAGTTTCAAGGGCTATGTTGCTATCTAACTGCCTCTAATTGTATATAAACAATTCCAACACCTCAACACAACAAAACAGTTGAACTGGTCTTGGAAACAATGTCAATTTTACCCCTTCTCCTTGATCGTACCTTTGGCTGAGGTAGAGCACTGGCAGCAACAACTCAACCAGTCTTAGGACCAAATTGTAAACTGGCCTGTAACATACTCTGGTTTGTTTACCAGACGATAACCTCGGAACTGGACTAGACAGCAGGGCCAACTATGTTGCCAGTGGTGAATCTGGACGCAGTCATTACAACTGACTGGTACCCATCAACCTTGGCTTGTAGGGCGGGCAAGAGTACTAGCCCTGGCTCCCAGTATTGTTACCAGGTTAGCCATATTATGGGCTCTGGCTTTAGACCCATGCTCTGGGATTGGCCATTTCCCTTGAGCTTAGGGACACCGGCCATTGACCCTGGCTCTGGCTCTGGCTCTGGCTCTGGCTCTGGCTCTGGCTCTGGCTCTGGCTCTGGCTCTGGCTCTGGCTCTGGCTCTGGCTCTGGCTCTGGCTCTGGCTCTGGCTCTGGCTCTGGCTCTGGCCCTGGCTCTGGCCCTAACCCCAACCCCAGCCCTTGGTGGCACTGACTTTGGAACTTGTTGTTCCCACTAGCCCAGCCTTTCTGGCCAAGGGTAGACCCGTCCCATTATGTGTGTTGGCGCTAGAGATGGTACAAGTGTTGGCAACCGGCACAACCGTACCCCAGGATAGGATCAAACCGTCCCAGCGGTGGCTCTCGTACCCCCACTTTGTACCTAACGCCCTGCTTATGAGAGATGCGCTGCACTATGGGAAGAGTTTCGAATCCGTGGATCACCAACTACGTCTTCCTCGGACCTACTTCTTCCTCCCAAATAGCACCATTCATAACATCGTATCTCCTATCCCCCAGAATATCGTATCCTATACATAATATACAAGTAATATATATCAAGACCTTTTAAGCTAGCACACAAGGTTTTATAATCAGCTTTTGAAGACCAATATAATACAGCAGCAACTTATTATTTGTTTTTATCTTTTTTAATTCTTTTTTATATTCTTTTATCTTTTTTGATCGTTTTTGATCTTTTTTCTATTTTTTCATGTCTTATATTATACTTCTTTATAGCTTGTTTTATACTCTTATGTCTTTTTTTATATTTGTTTTGCATTTTTGCATATTTTTTATTTTGTTTTTGCATTTTTGCATCTTTTTTGGTTCCTTTTTTATTTGACAGTTTGATAATATATAACATCTTTTATAAATTATTTGGTAATACCTCAGTAATATTTTGATTCAATAGTGAATGTAAGGATAGGTTTTAATTATAATAGCAGCTTCAGCAGGGAACTTCAATTTCTAGGGAAGCTTGTATTTAATATTAATTGGACAGTTTTATACGTGATTGGACAGTCAGTTTTAATTTCTTCTTGACGTAAATTTATGACTAGGGAATAGTAATATCAATTTTCAAATCTACTTCAGGAGTCTAATAATATAACAAATCTATTATGCATTTTGTTTTTGATTTTTTATATTTGATTATTTTTTTTTTTTTTAGGTTTTGATTTTGTATTTTTTTGCATAATGTGCTCCAACAAGTATTCAAACAATAGGTTCCAGGCAAGTTAAGAGAATCAGTTTATAGAATTGGCTTTAAAATCAACATGAGGAGTCTTATCTGATATACCATTAGTTGTACTATGCGTCTTTTTAATTTGTATTTTTTTTTGATTTTGATTTGCATTTTATATTTGTATTTGTGTTTTTAACCGCATATTGTGCTCCAATAAAAATTCAAGTAACAGTGGAAAGAGCCTTGGTTATTCATTTACTTTCTGAATGGACATGGATTTCGAAACACGCTTTAGGAGTCTTTTAATTTATAACAACAACTTTATTATGAGGTTTTTTATGCTTGCTTTTTTTTTTTGTTTTTGTTTCATTTTTTTATTATTTATTTGGTTTCTTTTCCTCATAATGATGCTCCAATAAATATCCAAACGATAGTTTCTCCCTGCATGCTTTGGATCTGCCATGAATGGATGTAGTTTCAATAGCGGTTTCAGGAGACTTGTTTAATATGACAATACTTCTATTATGTGTTTTTTTTTTAGTATTCTTTTCATTTTAATTTATATTTTTATATTATTGATTTGTTTCTTTTCCACATAATGATGCTCCAATAACAATCCAAACAGCAGCAGTGAATAGCGCCATGGTTATCCATATTGTTACCTGATGATGTCGATTTTGTTAACCGCTTGAGGAGTCTTATTTTATATAACAATAACTCTATTATGCGTTCTTTTTTTGTATTTTTTTAATGTATTATTTATATTTTTATATTTTTGATTTGTATTTTTAATCGCATAATGATGCTCCAACAGGCTTCCATATAAGAGATAAGATTCCTGGATGAAATGGATTTTGAAAGTTGATTTTAAATGAAAAGAAGAAAAAAAAAAGTGGTGGAAAGTTGCAAAAAAAAACTGGCGCCAAAAGGAGTTTATATAGTTTTGTAAATTTTGTCGCAAATATAAAGAATTATTTAGTGTAGCAAATCAAAGTTGGTTGCAAAACCTTTCTGTGTAAAGTTGAAAATAACTAGCAGCGGCAAATTTCAAGTAAGGTAGAATACGCTTAATAAACCTATTTGTATTCATTAGAACAGCATTTGAAGCAGATTACAGTGATTTTCTTGTTTAGAAAGCACAATAAAACAAAATGAACTGATCATACAAGATTTAGAAAAGTGAAGTTTAGCAGTAGTAGTAATAGTCAGAACTATGACAGGTATCTAGTGATTCTATAACACTAGAGCCATGTCTTCTGAATAGAAACAATGAACCCTTGAACGTTTCAGACCGGCTGTTGAACTAGCATGGTCGTATGAACAACCCTTATACTCTTTAGTGTATAAATTACCGCCAAAGCTGCAATGACTTTCATATCACCCACAAATAAGATATACAAAAATATGGATGTCTTTTAACGTATGGTGTATCACAGTATCATTCACAATTTAGTTTGAAGAATCCAAGGAAGGTCAAGGGTATCTGCAACCATTTGAAACAAACAAGCATCGGTCCATAGATGTGAAAGATACTGTACTGACAAAACAGCAAACAACTACCTCTTGCTATACAATAATTTACCACAAAAGATGTCCATTCTTATTCTTGTAAGTGCATATTTCCAAATACTGGTGATGATAATAAAGCATTCATTAGTTTGTCTCATGTCCGTTATTTGACAACTGGAGTAGTCAATCATGTTTGTTTAGTGAAGTAAATAATGTAATAATACTAGTCATTAATCTCTTCATTATAAAACAGTCACTTCTATGATATACTCGACAATATAGCCAAAGTTGAAGTGAACAATTCATTACCAGTTAACTCATCACTCTCAGTATTCCCTAAAAATTGAGATGGCTCTCTATTCCCACTTCCAATACCCTGTTCAGTAATAAAAACCTTGCGAAAAGATACAAGTAAAAGATCATCTATTCTAGTAATTTTGCTTCCATTCTGATTTTTCATATATAGTTCATTCAAGTGAATTTGCAAAGGTTGAAATACACTTAGCACGTAAAACCTGATATAATTATTATAATATCTCCATGCGTTCAATATCAAAGTTTGTAAAGATACTTCCGATGGCTCGGCAGTTTGTAAGTTGTGACTCAATACTGTCATCAATTTCTCAAACAAATTTGATAACTGTCTGTAATCAAAGTCGTCCACCTTAGCACGGCCCAAACTTGATACACTTGATCTTGTTTTCAGTCTAAAACTTTTATCGTGATCTAATGGTGCTCTTTCATTGGGTTGGTGTAAACAAAAGCTCTCTTTCACAAAACTTGCAATTTCTTCCACATTTGCATTCAATATTGGACGCATGCTTACCTTTCGACCAGAATCGGATGCGGAAAAGGATGGGGTGAATAGTGGTTTCAAGTAGTGATAAAGGTTCGAATATATCTTACTATCTTTTTCGTGATCTAATTCACTTTCATATATGCCCAATCCAACTTCTGTTTGGTGATACTTGTTTAACTTATTCTGGATAAACAGATCTGCTGGCACAAGCATTTTCTTATGAATATCCAAAAAAGAACTGTTTGTATGGTCCATATTAGTCTCTCCATCTTCAATTGAAATATTTGGGTTGATGAAATTATAAATCTGAGCTAGTTCAGGATTGCTGATTATTGAATTTGAGCTGTTTGAGGAAAGACATAAAGTTGTCTTGGATACTTTTGACAAGTCATCGAACTTACTGGACAAAGGTGTCGTGCCAGTCGCAACCAGATTGGTATCTTGCTGAAAACTGCTGCCATTGTGATGAGATCGATGAAACAAACTATGAAATGTGGTACTCATTGGCGAGCTCATTGAGTTCTTTCTTGACTTATTCACCTCATTCAGCAGATTACCAGTTACTATTTTCCGAAACGAAGAGTTATCTTCACTTATTGAGCTACTGGTATCCAAAAACAATTCTGGTTTACGACTGCTTTGATTCTTGGAAAACTTTAACTTCTGGGCAATCTTCAACCTATTGCCACTCTTGCTTGATTCAGATGGAGACGCAGATTCTCGAAGTGTCTTTGGGGAGCTATCATCATCGCTTGGAGAATGATAAATTGAAATGTTAGATGACGACTTATTTCTAGTGAATAGCCTGGATAAAGCATTGCTAGTTTTAGTGGTTGAGTTAGTTAAGTTTGATGAAAACGAGGTGTTCGTATTTAGTTTTCTCAAGGTGTTGAAATCGACATTAGCAATTTGTGAACTAGATGGAGCACCATGTATTTTTGTTGATGATGAGGCATTCGATTGTTTAAATATCGATGAACTCGGTGATTCTTGATTAGGAACTTCAGACATTGTGTAATACTACTCAAGTTTCACTATTTCAAGAATGTTTGAATAAAGTAGTGTGGTGACTGTCAAGCCTTGTTTTCTCCTTATAAATGATTCAAATTATGGAATTCTAACAAAGATTCACGAAGGGGATAGTTGAATTAGTAGTGGTACATGCTTATTATGAAATGGTGCCAACAAAAAGCTCATCTTCAAAGTTGAACTCAAGTTTTGACGAGTCTCTTTTCTATTTGGCTGTTATACGCGAAACCAGTTGTCGTGGATGACACAATACCATTGTCAGTACTTTCAACACGGTTCTTATTTGAAGTGCATATCCATTCAAAACTGTGCAAGAATGAAGCTTTACAATGAGTGTATTAAAGCACTTTGGATTAATAAGATTTCTATGTCTTCATTGTGTATTCTCGTCCATGTTAACCGTCTAAAGTTACAGTTATTTGATTGTTCAAGCTTTTTCTACTTGAAACTTCCCCTATACGTTTAGTTGAGGAGAAAGAATGTTGGGTGATGTGTAGGAATACCCACTCGTGTCATAGCTACGATCAGTCTTTATGACCAACTTAAGTGTTGAGCGTAAATGTACAAATTAGTGTACCTCCAAACATTATTTAATTCAAGGCAATTCCGAGAATTTCTGAGTTGTTTATATTTCTCAAATTCCCTCGTCAAAGTGATAAACCACCACTCCTATTTTATTCAGAGTAAGCTTATTTCTGTACAACATTCCCTAGTTGGCGTGTATCTTTCTCAATAGTAGTAGTTATGTTAAGAGTTTTCGTGTTCACTCAGGTGAGATATTCGTAACGTAGATTACACAAAAATAATTTGTATGTCGCGTTTTTCTTGATAATCACCAATGGTGTTTTATAAAATTGTATCTTGCACGATCAATGAAGAATACACCAGAAGTTAGACAATTTGAGCTACAAGTCTTAATCAAAGTTATCTGGTGTGTGTCCAGTAATATCAGAAGCTATTGGAGATACTTGGCTAAGTAAAATAAGTGTAAAGTCTGGCTTTCTTGGTGATTTGTTTGGATTAATTATTTGCAACTACCAATTTTGTGTCACATATTTTTAATTCTACATTTTTTTATATTTTGCAAAAATATTGAGCCAAACTTTACTTCAAACTTTCTACAATAGTTGAATTTCTAACTCGTTGTGTCTATTTCCTCTATAACACCTCCTAAAAAGAACCATTCAACTGTTTGGCTATTAAATAACATTACCATCAATATTTTGAGTCCACAAAGGTTCATTTTGATATTCAAATATGGCCATCAAATACTTGTACACGTGAGATAGTCATACAATTTGAGTCATTGTCACGAGATGATTAAGAGTCATCCATGCCTAAATGGTTAAAACACTACTAATGTTATGCACTACCTGTGGCCATCACACGATGAATACGTGTACTTTTCATTTCCTAATTACGTGTTTGTTTACATTTCCTCTTCCTCTTATGAAACGCGCAGAAATATATCATCACGACAAACATTCATCCCTTTTGACCCATCACATTTCTCTTCCAAATAGTCCAAACTACTGAAACCAACAAAATGGTAGTATTTCACTTTCTTATAATTTATAATAGCTAACCCTGCTAACCAGTTTCAGGCAATCAGTGTGTATATAATTACCAAGTGACTCACATACTCAGAAGTACTAACTGTTTTCAGATATAAAGTACCAGCAAGTTCTTTCCAAATGAATTAGAATAGTTTATTCTACCGAAATATTTTGGTCATTTCCGGATTAGAAACTATTACCACATACCTTACATCCAAGGAGGTTCCCATTTATTGGAAATTCATATAAATCAGCATAATGAAAACCACTGACACACATAGCACTCCCATTGAGAGACAACACCTTCGAGATGATCCACATATAGAAAGAAATCAACTTGGTTTATTTCCACCTAGATACACACACTAAAAACTCCTGAAACATTTAGGATATTTTCCTATTAATGACAATTTCAAGTTAATTCACACACAAGAAACTACTCACTACTTTCAGGAACCAATTGCTAGTACTTTATTTCTAGTTAGAACTCTTCAAGGTATTTCAATGGGTCCAATAATTTGGAGATGTGGCATATATATTGGTTTAATGCGATATCATTATGGCTACCAGAGGGTTATTTTTGCACATACTTCTATTCAAACTAATTACAGTTAAATTTAAAACTCATGCTGGATATCACAGAATCATAAATAGACAACTTAGTCGTTAAATTGAACCAATTTCACAAAATGTAAATTATGTAAGCACACCTGTTAATTCCCTTATAAAAACGGCCTTTTTTATTGTAGCATCTCTAATAATTCGCCTACCTCAGTCACTGTTTGTGTGCATAATAGAGATTTGTCTTGGCTTCAAAATGGTGTTGGTTTGGTCGTTGTAGCGCATCTATTGGTCGAGCAGTAGTCAAAACTAAAATCGGTGTGTTTCTTAACTATGGCCAAAACGGCCTTTTTTGTCCCACAGCTTTCATCTAAATAGGTTTTCAAACAGTATCTAACGGCTTTGGTACTCACATTTTGTGGTTCCAAATCGGCACTAGCCTTACCATTTACTCGTCTATACTCGATCTTCTGTCAACAATAAACCACTATTTTGACCCTTAACTATGGCCAAAACGGCCTTTTTTGTCCCCCAGTATGCAGTTGGATACCGTTTCTAACAGTTCTCATGGGGTTCGTAGCCATAACACGTGGCTACAAATCGGCACTAGTTTGACTTTTGTAGCGCTTCTATTCGTCGCCTTGTTTTGACTGGACATAACTGCGATTTCCTTAACTATGGCCAAAACGGCCTTTTTTGTTCTACAGGTCCTGTTTAAAGACCTTTTTCAATGGCTCTCTCGGTGTTAGTAGTTACATCCTGTGGCTACAAATCGGCACCAGTTTGATCTTTGTAGCGCAGAAACTGGTAATTTGGTGGCTCGCGGATCAAAATGGTTTTTTCTTAACTATGGCGAAAACGGCCTTTTTTGCTCTACAGGTCCTGTTTCAACACCTTTTTTAACGGTTCTTTCAGTGATAGATAGTTACATCCTGTGGCTACAAATCGGCACTAGTTTCACCTTTGTAGCATCAATACTCGTTGATCCATTCTTCGCCAACCAAAACACGGAGATGGACCACCAAAATATTTTCTTTAATAACTCCTCCAATTTTTAGCCGATTTAAACCAAAGTTATACCCAACAATCTAGATTGATGTCGGTTCAAATCGGCCCTAGTCTGGTCTTTGAAGACGTCCTTGTTCACCAGTAATCGCTGTTTTTCCAAAATGCCCTGCGCACGACTTTTCTGGCCATCTCGCACTTTTTGCCCTCCAACAATGAAAACACCATTGATCAAATCAATACTCTCGGTTCCAAACTCCATAACCTTCCTCTACAAATCGGCACCAGAGCCCCCAAATTCTGACTTCAATTCGTTGATCTACAGAAAGGGGGTGCTCTTAACTATGGCAAAAACGGCCTTTTTTGTCCCAGAGAACATGCCACAACTGATCTTTGGATCGGTTATGACGGCTTTAACAATGTTCATGTTTGGCTACAAATCGGCACCCATTGGGCAGTTTTACTGCTCCAACTGGTTGTACCATTACAAACGGAGTTTACGAGCATGCTCTTAACTATGGGCAAAACGGCCTTTTTGCTCATACAGCTCCCAACTAAATGCCGCTACTAAACATACTCTCGGTTTCAACAACCACAACTGTAGCCTACAAATCGGCACCTGATTGGCTCTTGTAGCACCCCTCTACCGCCCACACTTCAATTTCCATCCTTAACTATTGCGGAAATGATTTTGTGGTGTTTTTTTTGGTGGTCAATACCCTAGGATTTGGGAAATATCAATGTTTCTTTAATACTGGGTGTGGTATACTTGATTTATTGTGTTTCAATTAAGCTTATGATACTTCTAGACTCTGCCTATCATGTGATAGTAATAACATTATGTAGAGATGAAAACTGATTATTTTATTGAGAGGTGTAATATTAACTATGGGGAGGTGGTAAGTTGGTAGCATATTTGTTAAAATCGGTGGTGAAATATTTCAATCTGCAATATCTCACTCAATTTTTTATCGATCGTTTTCAATCTGAGATTGAGGCTTGATTGATAATTAGGCTAGAAAATGGGAGGTCTGGGTGTGCATGGGAAGAGTATTGAGTGTGTTATTGTGTCCTCTCTGTTGCGTCTCATCCTTCCTAAGTCACGGAGTTAACATGCAAGTATATGCAGAAAATGCAGGAATTTGTATGGAAAAAGTCACGTGACCAGGTCGGAGTTAAGAAAGTCGTGTACCCGTGCTCAAAATACATACAAATTTTAGGCAAATTCGGACATAAATATGCAAGTTTCATGCAAGGTTCGGAACTTATTTCTCCCATGCATAATGGTTTTTACTAGGATTTTTTTGGGTATTTTTCTGGCGTCTATTATTTTTTCTCAAGCCTAATTTCTTAGAATCTTTTCTTACAACCAATTTCTTACAACCTTTTCTTACAACTTTTTTTTTACAACCAACTTTATCAATCTCATTAGTACACAACAAGTTATATTGAAACACCTCAACTAGCACAACATAAATCATTCAATCAATTGTTTATTCAAGTTTAGATCCCTATGAGAATGTATGAATAGTTCCATTGACGCCATGAGTTGTAATTTATTGTGATAGCGGTTAGTGGTTTCCAGTTTTGTTTGGCGGGATATTAGACTTAACTACTTCAATCAAGAGAATGAATAGGATGATAGTGAATTAATAATGTTTGAGAGTTACAGAGATACTTAGTCAAGGGCGTCAAGTAATTATTGGTCATTTGTTATTGTATTGCTTTTAAAGAAGTCCCCATTATTTTAGACGCTGGTCGGTAAATCTACCTAATAGCCATATTTCAATGAAATTAATAAATGTACAATGGAAATGTACTTAGGATTAATGAATTTAACAGAACTAGCCACTTTTGGTATTGGTGTCATAGTCATCTACTGGGTTTAGTTTATCAGTTGTTATCATGTTTATGAAAATGGGTTTAATTATTTTAATGAGTGAAGCTGGATAGTACTAATGGTTAAACAGATTATTATTTACTAATTGATATGGATGTTTATGATGCACACCTAGGAATCGTTAAATGAATAAAGAGTGATTTAATTCTCATTATTAGAAGTCCAGGATTATGAGTGAAACTATAACAAGTTCTTCCTATTGGTTGTCTCAAAGCAGTAATTGATATCCCCAACAAGTATTTTATTGGTGATCAATTTTTTGACTTTTGGAAAAGTATAGATTCTTGATTAGTTGCCATATTTGGAACATCATGATTGATATCTTGAAATCACTTTAATTATTTTATTAGAGATTGAAATTTGCCAAATCATTGATTAAAAAAGGAATTCGATATTTAAGCTTCATTAGTTTTTATTAAGAACATTCCAGGTGTTAAGAGCATTTACGATGATATTGATTCTTCCTAAATCAGTGAATATACTGAAGGTAAATATATTGGGTTGCAACATCAATCATAACCAGATGTTGTTGAATTCTTGAACATTTTGACAAGAATCAAGTCTGAAAGCGTTGTCATATTTGCTTTTGGTTTTGCTTTGAAGAACAACAAAAAATTGGTTACTGGTATCCAAAAAGCTAACATCATGAAATTAATTTGTTAAGTCAAGCTGTTAGAGATGTTGGTCAAGGTTAGCCAGGTATTGACGTAAGTTATTTCATTGTCGATAATATTTTTATACAAGCTTTTGCCAAACCAGGACAAGCTTATGTTGTCGTCGCCCCACCGTGCATGGTCGTTACTTATCCAGCATTAGTGATGCATTAATAGATGGTTCAGGTTTGGTTCCAGGTCTTAACTTTGGTAGAGAATATGCTGTTTTTGAACTAGGTTGTTGTCACCTTGGTTTACATATTAATGGTAAGAACTCAGAATTGACTTAATGGTAATTCCCAGTTCATGGTTCAATTAACCTAATTGGTTGTGAGCTACAGATGAATAATAAGACAGTTTATACTAGGAAGTCTGAATTAGTCATTTTATTGGATTGTAATGCGTTTCTTAATAGGATGTGCTGTGGTCAATATCATTTGGAACTTCCATGTTTAGAGTCTAATGTCCCACTTCATAATAATCTTTTGTTGTTGTACTGCTCCTATTGAGGAAACGTCGAGACATGAACAGAAGCTTCTTGGGGAATTACTTACCACTCAGCTAAGTTTCATATCCTCACCCTTGTTCATCAACAATTAATTTGATTAGTTGTTAATACATCAACTAAAGTATTGAAGTGAATGGTTGTTCTCATCACAGAATTTCATTAAGGGCAAGTGAAGTGAATTCAACTAGTATTAACTTATTACTGGTGTGTAAGCTTGATAAGGTAATACTATATACATGTTAAGTTGGTTATTGTCATTATTGAGTAATATGGTTATTGTTATGTTGAACTGATTAAGGAAAATCCAACCAACTATTATATGCCATTGATGCATTAGAATTAATCCTGTTTAAAAATTAAACTCAATGTGTGTTAGGGAGAGACAAGTTGGATTATAAGTATATGTGAGAATCCCTTTGGGAGAGTCATCACTGGAAGTTGATTGCTGTTTGGTTACATAGAATTCAACATTTACTACTACAATATAAATTCATAGTTGTTGGTAGAATGAAGTATGGTTGGTCAGACTAAAATCAATCATATTCTACTAATAATGCAGGAAACACTTATCATCTTATCCACTGAGCAAAGTCAAGGGAGTTGGGTGTTAACTGTTCTTGTACTTATTTGGCAGAGTTTGTATAGAGAGCATAAATATAGGACCTTTGGTTAGCCACGTACAAAGGAAAAAAAAAAAACAAAAAAATTTTCTCAAGCATAAAAATAACTCTTACACATCGTCCACTCTACTTTCTTCTGAACTACATCATCAATTAATCAAAATGGTATACACATTTGAAGATATATAAAATAGTATTGATAAAATATATTTCATTCTGGTGTTGTGTATCAACAGTCAAGTGAAAATTGGGTATTCCAGATCCAACAATTATAGATGGCATTAGTGGAGATAGACGATGGGCAGTTTGTTTTGATTATGAACTATACCCTCTGCTAATGGTCAAAAAAGAAGTACTCATCAATTTTTCATTGGATATTAATGAAGATGATATATCCCGTTCGTTCATCAAGCTGTCTTGGAAACTGTCAAAAATCCTGTGGAGATATATGGGAATACTCGTCTAAGAAGTTCTAGAAAAGCCACAAGATTGTTACAACATTTAAGAATTGTCCGTTCATAAAGTTTTAGATGCATGGCTTCTATCGGGAATGCCTTTGTTAATTATGATACAATTTGTGATGAATTTGATTTCCCCAAGACTTCTTGTGTATGGTTGAATTTTAATGAAGAGAACACTTAATTTCAATGAAAACTGGTTTACAATAGGAAGGCCAACAGGTTTGTCATATTGAGTGTCTATGGGATAAGAATCATTGTTATTGGGAGTTTAAACGAAGATATGGCACGTAGTGTTGAAAGTGTTAGTGCTAATGGGGTAAATATTCTACTGGCTATCATTTTGTCAACTGGGTACATTTTATTATTTATTGTTTCCTTTTGCCAGATCAATCAATATGGTTTCAGTATAATGTTTAAGAGCATATGGAAAATTGATGATCTTATATTTAGTTTGATCAAGAGTCATTCACTACTACCTTGTGTATTTGGTGTTACTTCATGCTTGGGATTTAATTCGTATTGGAAACACTATAAAATACTAATTGATATTTCAACAACAAGAAAGAGATTATGAGCAAAATATTGAAAAATGAAACAGTTTATTGAACTATTTGGAAAATAAGGATATACTAAGTTGTTTTATAAAAGTATTATGGGTGTTGGACAAGTGGCTGGATTAATTTTTATTTTATTGCGGTAAAGATTTAGAGTTTTCCCTAAGTATCCATAATTCAAGTAATACCAACAAACAGATTTCAATGGGGAACTTATCGTATGCGTCTACATCAGGGCATGTCAGTCTTTATAGACTATCAATATGGATAGTTGTGTTGGTTTTTTACAAATAGAGTGCTTGAAGACAATGGAAAGAAATGAGAAGCAGGATACAAGACTACCAATATCACTTCAAACAAATGCTCTGACAAGAAATGAACCATCGGAAAAGAGGGATAACAACGACAATCGGATTCTGATTCTAACAATGATAGGAAAAGTATAAAGATGGTTAAACAAGACGACAATAACAAATCGTATGACTCAAATTTCATTGCTGATTAGAACATTACTGACATTATACATATTGTGGAGGGTGTTAGTGTCTTTGTTTGAAGTTAATGTCTACTACTTGCTACTAGTCAATTGAGACAATTAACATGTGTTTGCCACTTTTGCTTCATTTGTGTTTAGCAGAAACTATATCTTTATTTTCTCAAATCATAAATAATAGCCACTAGGTTGCATGATTGCTGCTCTTTCGTTCTCAAGACAGCTCTGCTTTATTTCTAGAGAGTGCTGCTGGTCTTTTTCTCATTTCTTATTGTCTACACTATGTTTGTACTACCAGCTTGGTAACCAACCACATTGATATTAATACAACTAGCTAAAGTATTACACAGCAGGATAAATTATGATTGTGATTATAATAAAGCTTGTTTTTTATGGTTCAAATGTACTTTCGTTATATTGATCAACAATTCTGTTATTATTTGATGTCTAAGTATCTGCAGGTTTCGAACGAAATCCTCATCTTTGCATACATCTATGTCCTCAAAATACAATCGGCTATAATTCACCCAGTATTTGAGTTATATTGAAACCAATGGTATTATTGAAATCAGCGAGTCATTCTCCATCATTTAATGTCATCAAAAAAAATTGGTCAGATTTTTACCTATATATGAATCATACCCGGCTAGACTGATGTAATTTATTTTTTTTGCAAAGCACTGCTTTTACTATGCATTTCTGGAAAATCAAATTTGCTATAACTCACCCAATATTTGTGCTACGTTGAAAATAATGACACCATTGAAATCAGGAGCTCATTTTCCATTAGTTAATGTCATAAAACATTAGGGTCAAATTTTTGATTTTGGTGGGAATTTTTTTTTGGTGGGTTTTACCTTCATTCTTGGTTTCTGAAAAAATTTCAAAAAATTTTCAAAATTTCAAACTTGCTGACTTAAGAGTTCGAAAAAATTAAATTTTGCCATAACTCACTCAATATTAATGCTACAGCGGAACGAATAGTACCGTTGAAGTCAGAATTTCATTCTCCATCATTTAATGTCATAAAACATTATGGTCATATTTTCACATACATGAAGTCTACCCGGCTAGACTGATGTAATTTATTTTTTTGATGGATTCTGTCTTTACTATGTGTTTTTGGAAAATCAAATTTGCTATAACTTGCTCAATAATTGTGCTACGTTGAAACTAATGGTACCATTGAAATCAGGAGCTCATTTTCCATTAGTTAATGTCATAAAAGAATATGGTCAAATTTTGTCAGATTTTAGCCTGTATAAACCCTACCCGGCTAGACTCTTCTTGAAAAAAAGAATTGGAAATAAGAAAAAGAAGTTTTCTGATGGTTTAGAATTAAATTTACCCGACTGGGGAGAAATTTCTCATAAAATACTGTTTTCGCAGCCATTCTATTATAAAAAATAAACCTACAAATGAATTAATCCACATAATAATATATTGCCATTTACAAACCTGATCTGATATTGAAAGAGGCATAAATGCATTTGTTTAATGGATATTTTTTCAATAATTTTTATGGTTTCTTGTATTACTTTGCAACCTAATAACTAGAGATATAATATATTCAACATATGGTAAATGCAACTAACAATTATACCACTTCAAGATTGATGTTTTCTACATGCTAACAATCAAACAGGATTCATAGGGTTTGTTTGTGTTTTACAATCTGGATTAGAAAGTAGGCCAGATGGTCATTATACTCATGAATGGAGAATAGATCTGTTAATATTTAGTTGGTATCTATCGAACAGGTTATCTTAAGAGTGGACTATTTCTACATATATGGAGATAGTCTTGTTGCTTGATATATGCAGCTCTATACTTTAATTGGCGCCTAGATTGATTGGTTAACATTAGACAGAAATTAGAATAATGATTATTTCTATTTTACTTGGATAAAAGGTGTCAGTATTTGAAGAATTGATCTGTTTATGGGAAATAGATTGGCAAGATTAAATATAAGAAAACTTGCTCCCATGTTTTATGCCGCAATTGAAAGAAATAAACCAACAACTTTACAATTGATTGGAATAGATATAACAGTGATGTCCACATAATTGAATTGAATCGTTAGATTTACTTGTTGTTTTATTCGTTTATTTCTGGGTGTTAATAGTTCTTGAAAAATCGTTGATTGAGAGCACTCTACTGAACATTTAGGACAAAAATAGTCAAGAAAAGTTCCAATAGTAAGTGATATTATTTTAAAAATAACTATATATATATATATATATTAGGTCATTGTTTATAATTAATTATAAGTTTATTATTGTATTGTAAGAGAAATGTAGTTTAATGTGAGAAAACATTTGAACATAATTTCGAATGAAAATTCCAACAAAATTTGTTCAAAAAGAAATCAAAAGAAATAGGTTAAAATACCGTCAAAAGATGTAAATAGTCTACCTTCATTAACGTATCTAAAACATTAGCTCTATTTGCCAATTTCTTGTAATGTTTCATGGAAGTAACAGTAGTTAATACTAAAGACGAAGAAAATCTTTTAAATCTCAATAGACTAAAAAAAAAATTAAACCAAAAAAAAAAAAAAATTCAACCCAACTAACCACACAACTACCATAAAGAATACTCCGTCCATTCTACCCACCTACCCCTTCTACCGTAAATGTCAAAACGACAAGATAACAAGAAAATTGCATTTATTCATCCTGATCTTGGAATTGGTGGAGCAGAAAGATTAGTTGTTGATGCAGCTGTGGGGTTACAAGATTTTGGTCATGATATCATTATTTATACATCACATTGTGATTTAACACACTGTTTTGAAGAAGTCAGTTCAGGTCAATTGAAAGTTTCAGTTCATGGAGATTCATTACCAACCAACTTATTTGGCAAGCTTCATATTTTTTTTGCAATTTTAAGACAATTCTATTTAGTTTGTTGGTTAATATTCACTGGCACAATTAAAGATTATGATTATTTTATTGTTGATCAATTATCATTCTGCATCCCATTATTGAAAACATTTTGTAATTCAAATTGTCAAGTATTATTTTATTGTCATTTCCCTGATCAGTTACTAGTAAGAAGAACTAGCTTTTTAAAGAAATTATATAGAGTGCCCTTCGATGCTATTGAAGAGTATACCACGGGGTCAAGTGATCAAATTGTTGTTAATTCAAATTTTACTAAACAGATTTTCCATGACACTTTTAAGAAATTAAATCATATTGATCCTCAAGTGGTTTATCCATGTGTTGATACTGAAACTGATGTCGATACAAATGCATCATCTAATACCGAAGTATCAAAGTTTTTCAATGACTCGCCATTTTTTTTATCAATCAATCGATTTGAAAGATCTAAGAATATTGAATTGGCAATAAAATCATTTGCTAGAATGAATAAGTTAATGGTCACCAATAAGAAGCCAAGATTAGTAATTGCTGGTGGATATGATAGTAGAGTTGCTGAAAATGTTGAATATCTTGCAGAATTATCAACATTATGTGATGAGTTGAATTTAATTAACTTTACTATTAGAGGAAAATTGATCATGATGCCACCATCTGTAGATGTGTTGTTTTTACCATCGATTTCAACTCAACTTAAAAACTCATTGATCCAACAAACAGAATTATTGCTTTACACACCACCAAGAGAACATTTTGGAATAGTGCCTCTTGAAGCAATGTTGGCGAAAACTCCAGTTTTGGCAATCAATTTTGGTGGTCCCTTAGAGACTGTTGTAAATTATAATGGTAACAATCTTGATGAAGCAACTGGTTATACTGAAACTGGTGATTTCTCAAAATGGGCCAAAATTATTATGAAACATTATAATTTGGATGAAAGTACTAAAGTTAAATTGGGTGAAAATGGTCGTAATAGAGTGATTAATAAGTTTTCAAGGAAGAAACTTGCTCAAAGTTTAGAAAACATTTTGAATTTAAACTAATTTATTAGAAGGGTTTATTTTATAGCAATAGATGTTTATATATATATATATATATATTGATCATAAACAAATGATGAACTTTAATAAACTATTTAAAGTATAATAAGAAATTCATAGAATAGAATAGAATAGAATACATCGGGTTACAAGGGACAGAAAATATGTATACAGATTTGTGACCCAATAACTTTTTAGAGAGATTTCATTATCGACGAATGCAGTGATTTTCAATCTATAATTGCACATAATTACCAGGAAACACCCCGGTTTGACCATTGTATTTACCAGTCCACCATCCATTGGCATCTTCGGTTCTTTGTATAATTTCAATAACGGCTCCTGCAGGGAAAGTCAAGTCACCCTGGGCTTGTGCAGTATAATCGTATAAAGCTGTACATGTTGGAAGACCGCTACCTGCTTGTGGTGGCGGAGCACTTGCTGGAGTTTGTGGTAAATATGCTGGAGGCTGTCCAGTAGCCACTGGTGATTGATAAATAGTTGGAGATTGAGCAGCAGCAGGAGTCACAGGAGATTGGTATGTTGCTGGAGAAGATGGTGGTTGATACTTGTTATCACCATATGGTTGATTGTAACCTCCCGGGGTGTATGCAGGTAATTCACTTCCAGTACCAGTGGATGTGATAGAGCTAGCACCGGTAGGAGGTGGACTACTCATAGCAGCATGTCTTCTTCTAGTGGCTTCCAATTTGGATTTGGCGTGTCCGACTTTGAAATGGGTGATTCCAATAGCGTCGGTTTGCTCCTCAATATTCCCCTTCTTGGCAGTGTAAGCTTCGACAATATCAGTCGACAAATCAAAATATGGAATTTTCAACTCTTCCATTCTATTGTATAATGTGTAAAAAATATTCAACTGCATATAATAGAAGGAAACAAACAATGGTTTAATAAAATCACTTTGCATTTGAAACAAAATTGGTAATTCATTCTTTAACAAGTCATTATAATAGTCATATTCTTGTTGAGCAACTTCAACTTCTGCTTGAGCACTGTACATTTTTTCTTCATCTTTAACAGTTCTTTCTTTCTTCTGTTCATATTTAGAAAAATTTCTTTTATGACGATCCAAATCCAATTGTTTATGGTCTCTTTTCAATGACATTTTCCTTATAGCTTGGATAATCTTTAATAATTCTTGTGCTGGTTCAACAATTCTTTTTTCAATCAATTCCAAATCGGGTTTTAATGTATCTTTGAGATCTTTAACCACAGCTTGGTACAGTTCTGATGCTTCAATACCTTGTGGGTTATCTTCCGGCACAGTAGCATTGGGGTCGGATAATCTACCACTGATTGGTTTATAAATTTCTGCCACTGCTTTGGCAAAATCAATCTGTTCATCTAACATCCCATTAACAGCATTGAAATATTTTTTAGATTCATCACTCAATTTCTTTGTTTCGGTTTCAATTTCTTTGAATCTTCTTTCGGCATCAAGATAAACAGCATCATGGGTGATTTCCCCCATGTTTAATTTCTGACGCACTGTCTGTGGGGCCCTAAGGACACCCTTTTTAAATCCTTTAAATGACATAAGAATGTAATAGTAGAGAAAAAGGGGAAGAGGAGGAGGAGGGAGATTATATGGAAGAAAAGGAAGGGGGGTGGAAGGAAGAAGTGGCATTGCTTTTGTCGAGAAATTTACTTGAAATCTGTGATCAATGGGACACGACCAGCAATAATACACATGGTAGCTTCCAGTTTTTTTTTTTTCTTTTTTTTATTGACTTTAACAAGATCTTTTCAATATTCAGATTAATAAGATTGTACCTAACAAATATTATTCATTAGTCATTGGATTCTTATAGATATGGGAGTATTAAAGTTTCATTTAATATAGAAACGTTCATCTAGTAGTAGTTGGTGTATTGAATGTTAATATATAGAGAGGGTACCATGAAGGAAAACCTCCAAAGAGAGAATGAATGGATGAATGGATGAATGGATGGAAAAAAAAAAAAATTCTCTTTTGCCTTACAATATAACTTTGATATTCTTTTGCTTTACATCTCAAAGTATTTGGATAATATGGCTAAACAATATGAAATTACAGGAGATTTAGGGTATAATGGATTTCCTATATCTTTAAATTATATCACCCACTTGCCAGATATTTCTACTTTATACAACTCCGAAGTAGTTGTGATTTTCAAATCATTAATGAAAAGAGACCCTAAGACCAAGGAGAAAGCATTGAATGATTTGTTAACAATAACAGAAATTGACGACCCAACAATTGTTGCATGGCTTCAAGTGTATCCAAAGCTTGCCTTGGATAATTCCCGAAGTGTTCGTTTGTTGTC
Source organism: Candida dubliniensis CD36 (assembly GCF_000026945.1). Lineage (NCBI taxonomy): Eukaryota > Fungi > Ascomycota > Pichiomycetes > Serinales > Debaryomycetaceae > Candida > Candida dubliniensis. Next base: position 888,222 of record NC_012865.1, read on the forward strand.
CCATCAAATTCAAGGCAATTTTTTGAAAATTGTTGGTGGTAAGAAATATAGTAAATATTTGAAAAGTTCAATACCTATATGGTTAATGGGGATATTTGATACAGATAAATCTGTATCTTCAATTGCATATAAAACATTATTACAATCATTCCAAGGAGATGTTTCCAAATTGAATAAAACTTGGAATATTTTTGAAGAACAAATTATCAATTTGATTGGAACTCTTGTCAGTATAGAAAGCATGGAAACTTTATCAGATAGACGATACACTAGTGAATCTGAAATGGTGTCAAAATATGATCGAGGATTAGTTTGTGCTATTAACATGTTAAGCAAATTACTGGACGAAAATATTGTTCCTATATTAGAAGAAGAGTCGTTATGGGACCATTTGAGCAATTCTCTCAAAGAAGATAATATGGATTTGGTGTTATTCAAAAACTTGCTATTACTTATAACCAATTTATCGGATGACAACTTACAAGTGGTATATAAACTAGTTTCTAAGAAGTTTATCAAAATCAAATTCAAATCCAATAAAATTTCTGGAAGTATTATTTATTCCAATGTGATTATACCATTTTGGCAGGCTATTGTAAGATTAACTGAATTTGGTATCCGTAATAAATTGAAGAAGAATTTTTGGGATCTAGCGGGTAGCAAAAGTTCTACTAGGTTTTACGAGTATTTGAAACTTGGTCCATGTAATCTGGATCCAAGTTATTACCAATTAGTTGTCAAAATATTTCAAGATTTGCAAAAGTTAGATGTTGTTGATTTTAACAGCCAGGATGAATACGATTATGTGATTAATTTGCTACTGAAGCAGTATTCAACAACCATGGGGACATTCAAAGCAGGTGCATTGGATTGTGCATTAAAGATACTGAATTTATTTACTGTGGAATCAACTATGTTGGTTGATGAACTTATCTTGCAAGTATTAAAAAGCTTAGCCAGTATTAGATCTCAACCTGATAAAACTGCCATTGTTCAAACTTTGAAAAACAACCTTTCTAGTGGTACAGAAAAAGTATTTAACAAATTGAATAAGACTGTTGAAAAGTTCATTACTGATGCAAATGTTATTGATAGTTCACCAAAGAGTTTTTTGAGTGTATATTTTGATGTTCTTAAACAGCTTGGGTTGCAGTCACAATTGGACAATTTGGTACGATATGTTTGTACTGATTTACTTGATGAAAGCGAAGATTTGAATCTTGAAATACCATTTTTTGTGATTAAGTTGTATTTGAACAATATGATAGATCCGATCCCAGAAGTTACTGACTTTTTGGTTCAACTTCCTGCCTTTGTTGAGGAAGATTTTATTACGCCAATTTTGGATATTTTAAATATTGCCATTGCAAAAAAATTGTTACAAAATGAAGATGAATTAGATGATATAGTGAATGATTTTTATTTGAAATTAACTATGGTTAAACCAGAAAAGATTGATTATTTTATACAAAATCTTGGAATAACTATTGATGAAAAACGATTCCCTGAAATTTATTCTCATTTAACAGATGTATCAAAGAAAGAAATGTCCAAAGATCAAATTGAAATGATTGTAAAATCTACTAAAGATAAAGATGTTTTGTTAAATGTTATAAAATCATTGGATAGTGAAGATGCATATTTGAAATTTATTGAATTAGTTGTTCAATATAATCTTTTGTCAATTATTATTGATTTAGACATTTCTCAACTTCTTCATGTTGCTTGGATTCATTTAAATGTCAAATTTTTAACAACCCTAAAAGAATTTAAAGATATTTATCTTGTGTCGATGATTGAGTTTATTAAATTAGGGTCAGGGTCTTTAAGTGAAGAGTTTTATAAATTTGTTAAAACGGGTCCTTTACCCATTGAACAATTTAAACAAAGAACTTTAGATTCTATTTCCAAGATTGATATTTTTTCAGTTGCAATATCCAATCCGTTAGGACTGGCAGTTTACTTGTGCCAAAAAGGAAAAACACCTCTGGAACTCGATGAATTTATACCTTCAATTGGTAAATTTTTGAATAACATTGATGGACAAGTAGTGGATACATTGTTGTTGCTAATAAAAGAATACCTTGCCGACTATATTTTACTCAAGGACAATGTTAATCAAGATGTTGTTGATGTGTTGTCTAATCTACAACACAAAATCAGTAAGCATTTTAAGAATTTCAAATTTGGTGATTTGATTAATGAAAAAACCCTTGTATTAGAAGAATTATGGCAACTTGTCGAAAGAAATGATGTACATGCATTTTATGCTGCTAGGATAATTAAACGAGCCGTTGAAGATTCATTGGAATTTGAAAGTCTTTCCAGTTTTGAATCGTTTGATATTAATTATACTAAATTGGTGAAAACTCCATTTAAATTTGTATCATTGGTGGGAGGGTTTTCCAAGTTTTTAAATTCCAAGAAATTAGATCGGATCAGAAATTATGTTTTATCAGAAATTTTGGCTGTCAAGAAAGAGGAACAAATTATTACTGATGGGATTAAATGGGTTGTATTATCATTAGTATTTTTCAACACTGAGGTTTTTGCCACTGATGTTTATCCAATTCATAAACTCACAATGGTACTAAGTTTAATCAGTGATTGGTTAGACTCTTCAGTGGCTTATGATAATGAATTTATTGATTTACGGGTACTTATTTGTTGTTTTTTGGGGGTTATAATTCTGAAGCAAACAAATATTCCGGATAATTATTATGAATTGGCCAAGAAAGTTTTTGAAAACAATTTTGAAATTATTCAACTTGAGCCAAATAGATTAGATTTGAATTATTATACTTTGAAATTTTATATTCAGGTTATGAATAAAGATATGGGTAAATTTGATGAGGAATTGATTGATATATTCCTTAATTTTAATTACACTTGTCGTAATCAAGCAACTATATTGGTGGAACAAACAATAGCAAGAGTATTAAGAGAATCATCAATTGAAATGAAAATCATTCAATCCAAAAAAAGTTCATTTTTCAAATTATTCACAAGTAGTAAATCGGTATCTGTTCAAAGAATTTGTGCATGGTATTTAAGACAGATTATTTTGTTAGAACAACAGGAATTTGTTGTTGAATATCAATTGTCTAAAAATGATGAAAAAGAATTACAAGCAAGAATACCTGATGAACTTATAAAGATTGTTAATCATACTTTAGGTCATCAAGAATATGAAGTTTTCCAGTATATGTGGTCATGGGTATTAATATTGTCGTATATGGAAGATATTACTTTGAAGATGAAAAATGAATACATTGGACAACTTGTACAAAATAAAGAGCTTCCAATATTGTTTGATTTTGTTTTTGAATATTTACATGTTGAAGATGAGAGTTTATTTATCATTGATAGTGGGAAACAACAACAACAACAACAACAACAGCAACAGCAAGACACTGAAAACAACATTATTCCAAATTATGATTTAATTGAAACGGGCAAATCTGAAAGTTCCATTCATGAACTTAAATTGTTAGCAGGATATATTTATTTCAAATGTGCTCAACTTTGTGGATCTCAAGTACAACTTTGGTATCAAGAAATTAGAGATAAACAATTTAAGAATATTGTGGAGAAATTTACTGTCAAATTTATTGCACCTATACTTGTTAAAGATATTAAAGAGAATGTTGGTAAAGAAATTGGTAAACTTGAACAAAATGAGGTTAATATAAAAATTGGGACCAATCAAATCAAGGCCAATATTTCTGTAGAAGAAGAGAATATATCGATGCGATGGTCTATACCATCAAATTATCCATTAAGTAATGTTTCAGTTGAAGGTCCACTTTGTGTTGGAGTTAAAGAAAATCAATGGAAAGCATGGTTATTGGCATCACAAAAAATAATTTCATTAACTAATGGATCAATTACTAAATCAATTGAATTATTTTGTAAAAATGTCAATTTACATTTTTCTGGATTTGAAGATTGTGCAATTTGTTATTCAATTCTTCATCAAGATTCTTCATTACCTTCTAAAAATTGTACAACATGTTCTAATAAATTCCATGCTGCTTGTTTATATAAATGGTTCAAAAGTTCAGGTAGTTCTACTTGTCCACTTTGTCGATCAACATTTAATTTCAGAAGATAATATTATAATATAATTAAGAAAAGAATTTTTAAATAAACATTGTCTTTCATTAACATAAATCAATTACTATTTCCAACGAAAACAAAAAAAAAAAAAAAAGGGGGAGAGGAGCTAATCATCTATAAATTGCAATGTGAATTTGAATTCTTTGGTTTTATTTGGATTTAAATTTTGATTGTTAGTCTTAGACTTTTGTTTTTGATATTTTTGATGTTTTCGATGTTTCCGTTGATTAATTAATTTTATAATCAACCATTTCCAAAATATTTGAGTCCAATATTTAAAAGTTTTAAGATTAAATTCAATCAATTGATTCAATTTTAATACAATTAAACCAATATCAATTAAAGATATTTTACCAATATTTAAATTAAAAATTTCCAAATTTAATAAATTTTTAATAAATTGAAACCAATGAGGTATAAAATTTAATGGTGATTGACCAAAATCTATAGTTAATTTAATTAAATTATTAAAATTAAATAATTTATTCAATTTATAATCATCTTGATATAAATAATAAGTTTTTAAATATAATTTAGTAAAATTATAATGTTTAAACCAACAATTTTCATCAATACCTTTTAAAGTAAATTGAAAATTAGTATTTTTAATATTAAGGAAAAAAATTTCTTGTTGATTAATTTGCCATTGATTGAAACCAGGAATTTTATTCTTTAAATTTTGAATAATTAATGAAAATTGTTTAACATCAGGGATGAATGGTGAAAAAGAATTGCTTGTGTTGGTGGTGTTGGTGGTGGTGGTGGTGGTAGTAGTAGTAGCTGGTGTAGTGATTGGTTTGGTTATCATATGATGAAGTCCTCTAATGATCATATGAGAATTATTATTAATAGTTGTTGTTGTTGTTGTTGTTGTTGTGGTGCTGGTGCTGGTGGTGGAGGTGGAGGTGGACGTGGTTGTTGCTGTTGCTGTTGAATCCAAATCTAATCCTAATCCTAACCCTAATTCCATCCCATCTAATAATATTCGATTCCAATCATCAATTTCTACTTTTGTTTTATCTTTATTAATAAATCTTATAATAAATGGACTCATAAATAAAGGAAATTGCCAATTTTTAATATTTAATGAATGATAATAAAATTGAAATTTATCAAGAAATCGGAAATCAATTTTTTTAAAAATTAATAAATCTTCCAAAGTTTGATAATTTATTGAATTTATATCAATTAAAGGTTTTAAATCTAAATAAATGATTTTATTATTATTAATGTTATTGAAAATATAATCTTCTAAATCTTTAATTGAAATTTTATTACAATTAATAGTTTTCAAATTTATCAGGAAAAATACTAATAAATATAAATCAGGAACATAAAATAATATTTTATAAATTATTTCAATAGGAAATTTTAATAAAAATTTACTAATTAAAATATTTTTCAATTTCATTTGATAATTATCAGTATTAATAAATTCTGATAATTCAATTAATAAATCTGATGGACTCATGATTTATAAATTGTGAAATTATAAATTATGATGATTGGAAAAAGGGAAAATCATCATAATATTGATAAATCTTTTGGTTATATGTATATATATATATATATATATATGTATATATGTTTCTATTGATTACTTGTAATTTCCCTAGAATTGGGTGCAAAAAAATAAAGGAAAATCTTAGTGTATTTGGTTTGGTTATATTTGCAATTTCCTTATTCTAACTATAAATATACAAAAATAAAAGATTAGATCTAAATATGACTAACTAAATATCAAGCTTGATCTATTTAGTATTGTTGTAGTAGTTTTTATACATACTTATATATATATATATATATATATATATATCTTTTAAACCAGAATACTTTTCTCATTATTAGATTGAACAAATTGAATATGTAAATAGTCAAAATTAGACATAAATAAATAATGAAAAAAAAAAAAAAAACTATTTTTTAGGAATATAAAGAAGAATCATTTATGAATGATAAACAATTTGTTCTTGTAATTACTTTAGAACTTACAATTGTCTAAAATCTTTCATAATTAAATTGGAAAGAGTTCTTCTACTTCTTCCCCCCCATCCCCCCTCCCCCCTAATTCTCTTTCCTGGGAAAGTAAACATAATAGTGTTTGGTAAGAACGGTAAAAGTAACTGCTACATATCTTGTGAACTTGAAATATTTGGATTGGAGTATTAATGAATGAATTTTGGTAAAGGGATTGATGAGGTTGTTTATGGGATGACTTATTCAAATAATGAATAATTACCAATCCCAAAGTCCAAAGAGTATGAGCAAAAAAAAAAAAACGATATAAATAGAGCAAAATTTGGATAAAACTAATTAAAGACATTTTAATAAATTGATCTATCTTGTAAACCTTTATAGTCCATATATTAATTCTAATCTTATTTAATTAATCCTTTTTAATAGGTTTACACAATTTGGGTTCATTTCTCTTTGGATTAATAATTAAAATTAATTATCAAATCGGACACTACCTCGGCCAATTATTCATATTCTCATTTTCATCATCATCATCATCCACCAATACAAAAAATTTTTTTTTTTTTTTTTTTTTTATTCAAATTATTCTTACTCCGTTTTCTTTCATTTACTTCATCACATTCCCTTTACCTTCAATTCTATTCAATTAATTTCTAGTATGACTGGTGTAACTGGAACTGAAGATACTAAAGTAATTGAATCGAAAATCAATGAATTAAATATTGATAAATCTAAACCAGAAAAAACTAATAAAGTCAATAAAAGCGATGATGTTGATAATGATGATGTTGATAATGATGATAATGATGATGAAGATAATGATGATGATGATGATGAAATAACTGAATCAGGAAATTCTGCTTCTTCATCAGGTGATAAAAAAAAGAAAAAGAATAAAAATAAAAATAAAAAGAAGAAAAAGAAGAAAATTATATCTATTGATTCATCATATCCTGAAGGAATTTTCCCTGAAGGTCAATGGATGGAATATCCTTTAGAAGATATAAATTCTTATCGAATCACATCTGAAGAAAAAAGATATTTAGATCGACAACAAAATAATAAATGGCAAGATTTCCGTAAAGGAGCCGAAATTCATCGTCGAGTAAGACATAAAGCTCAATCAAGTATTAAACCAGGGATGACAATGATTGAAATTGCCAATTTAATTGAAGATTCAATTCGAAATTATTCTAATAATGATCATACTTTAAAATCAGGAATTGGATTTCCTACAGGTTTATCATTAAATCATGTTGCTGCTCATTATACTCCTAATACTGGAGATAAATTAATTTTGAAAAAAGATGATATAATGAAAGTTGATATTGGAATTCATGTAAATGGACGTATTTGTGATTCAGCTTTTACTATGACATTTAATGATGAAGGGAAATATGATAATATTATGAAAGCAGTTAAAGAAGCAACATATACTGGGATTAAAGAACTGGGTATTGATGTTAGATTAAATGATATTGGAGCTGCTATTCAAGAAGTTATGGAATCTTATGAAATGGAAGAAAATGGTAAAATTTATCCTATTAAATGTATTAAAAATTTAAATGGTCATAATATTGATGATTTTATTATTCATTCAGGAAAATCAGTACCTATTATAGCTAATGGAGATATGACAAAAATGGAAGAAGGTGAAATTTTTGCTATTGAAACTTTTGGATCTACTGGTAATGGTTATGTATTACCTGAGGGGGAATGTTCTCATTATGCTATGAATAAAAATATACAACATTTAAAACCTCCATCAGAAAGATCAAAACAATTATTAGAATCAATTAAACAAAATTTTGGTACTTTACCTTGGTGTCGTAGATATTTAGAACGAACTGGTGAAGAAAAATATTTATTTGCTTTAAATCAATTAGTTAGACATGGTATTATTGAAGAATATCCTCCAATTGTTGATAAAAGAGGTAGTTATACTGCTCAATATGAACATACTATATTATTACATCCTCATAAAAAAGAAGTTGTCACTAAAGGTGATGATTATTGATATGTATATGTATATGTATATGTATATGAGTATGGATATGGATAAATATATATAATATATATAAGAAAGTATGATTTAATAGAAATTCATAAGAAAAAGAACAAGGAGGTCACGTGATGTAGAATTAGTCTCTTACTTCTTTTTTTTTCCCTCTTTTTTTTTTGTGTGTGTAATTGGGAAAGATTTAAATCCGGTTCTTGCATGAAAAGTGGGAAAGAATTTGATTCATTAACCCCCCCCTCCTTCCCCCACCCTCCTTCCTTCCTTCCTTCTTAAATCCTTCTTCCTTTATAAGTTGACAAAATGGATGGATGGATTGATAGATAGGTAGATAGATAGATGTTGTTACTTCAAATGGAGGTATTGGTGAGCTGGTGGTGGGAGTATTATTATTACTCAATAACAACAACAGCAACAACAATGTAGGCCATGTAGGCACAACAACAACAACAAGAAGGTTATTTGGTCCCTTGATATTTATTTCTTAAATAGGCAATTCATATAATATTATCCCCAATTAAAGTTGTTATTATTATTACCTCTATCATCATATGCATTGACGATTGATAACTAACGATGGACCGTTTACCAAAAAAAAAAAAAAAAAAAAGAAATCAATGCATTACTTAGTTTAATAATTGAATATTTTGGAGTTTGTTAAGAGGTGAGAGGAATGGAAAAAATATCCTTTAATAACGATGAATTTTAAAAGGGAAAGATTAAAAGATTTCAATAACCGAGGTAGCAGTATGTAGTTTATAGTAAAGTTATATCTAAATGGTATAAAACCAAAGTACTTAACTGTTACCACAAATCTGATACGTCATGAATTTTATACGAACAGCAAGATGATGATAAAGAGATAAACCCTAGTCGTCTCAATCAGCAGCTAAAGATTGAAGGAAAGAGGGGGGGGGGGGGTGGTGGTGGTGGTGGTGGTTTAAATTCAATTATACAAATTGAAAATCATTGGTATCTTATCATATGTCAAATATTATACACACACAGACACAGACACAGACACACCCACACATACATACATACATACACCGTATATATTACTGTTACTAGTAATTATATTTACCCCACGGCCTAATGATGAATAATTAGAAACAAAGAAAGCTAAATGCCTAAAAAAAAAAAATTAATTTCCTTTTTCAGTTAATAAATTATCAATTGTTATTTCACATTTTATACTTGTTGGCCTTTGCTCTGTTGTTAGAGAGGTGAATGAATAGATCATGTTCATGTTCATGTTCATGTTTTTCATGTTCTTTATTACTGATAAATGTCGTTTTAATTCCTTTTTTTTTTTTTTATAGTCAGTACAGATTATATTGCAACCCATTTATATCATGATTGCTATTGGGGTTATAATTAATCCCCCTCCCCTCGCCCCATTATTTGGGTATCTCTCTCTAGTATATATGATTTAATTATTTGGATTGTATTATTACTCTAACACTTAATCATATCATATCATATCATATCCCAACTTAGTAAATTAATGGTTAATTATAACCATTGAGTGTTGTAGACATTTTCTTTCAAAACCCGAACAAGAAAAAAAAAAGAGAACAAGAGAACAAGAGAATCCCCGTGAGAATGAAAATGAACAAGGGGCCCAACATTACACGACATAACACAATATTAATCGATGGAGGGAGGGAGGGAAGGAGGGGACAAAACATTACACGACACGACACGACATGGCACGATGGAGGGTGGGAGGGAGGAGAAGGAATAGAAGAAAAAAAAAAGGTAAGTCCGTGCCGTCAGAAGTAAAAAATTATCACAAGGTAAACAAAAAAGGGGAACGACAAAAAAGGAAAAAAGAAAAAGAAAAGGGAACAAAGTACACGACATTAAAAATTTCAAAAAAAAAAAAAAAAAAAAAATCTCTCCAAATCAACCACCACACAACATACAACACAACACAACAAAACATACAACATTCAAAATTTCATATTTCTTATTTCTTTTTCTTTTTTAAAATCCATAACAACTTTCTTTCTTTCTTTCTTTCTTTTTCCCTTTTTATAATTATATTATTATTATCATCATCATCCAATATTAATATTTTTAATCAACTACTACTTCCATCATCATTATCAACAGAATACAATTGAATTAGATCAACAATGGATGTTTCACCAAGCAATTTAGAATTCACTGGTATGTATTTAACCAACCATCAGAAGGAATAGAATAGAATAGAATAGAATTGAAGGAAGAATGGATTGAGTGGTAATTTATAGAGAGTTGTCCAAAATGATTTTTTGTCAATTGATTCAACTAAAAAACTGAAGATAATCAAAAACACTGCCTCTTTCGTTTCTACCAGGACTAGTCATCTTAGACACTTTAATCAATAAGACTATATATTCATTTGCAATCCTTATTGATGATTTTTATTTCAAAATAAAATAGTTATACTAACATTCTATTATTACTTCTTTTTTTGTTTTTTTTTTTATAGGATCATTTACCAAACAAATCACTGAATATTTAACTTTATCTAATCCAACCAATACTCCATTGGCTTTTAAAGTTAAAACTACTGCTCCTAAATTATATTGTGTTAGACCAAATGCTAGTATTGTTCAACCAGGAGAATCATTACAAATTTCAATTATTTTACAAGGATTTTCTCAACCATTACCAAATGATTATAAATGTAAAGATAAATTTTTATTAGTTTCAGTACCAGCACCAAATTCAATTGATCCAACAAAAGTTGGTGAATCTTGGGGTCAATTAGAAGCTCAATTTAAACCTCAAGTTGTTTCTAAAAAATTGAGAGTTAATTATGTTGTTGGTCCAGATAAACCAGATGGTGGTGCTGGTATCAATCAACAACCACAACAACAACAACAACAACAACAACAACCAGCTCAACAACAATTTAATCAACAGCAACCACAACCACAATTACAACAGCAACAACAACCAAGTCAATCTAATATTGATGTTGGTACTGGAGCTGGTATTGCTGCTGGTGCTGGTGCTGGTGCTGGTGCAGGTGCTGGTGGTGTTATTGCTAGCTCTGGCTATAATCAAGCTCAGAATGTTCCAAACGGTGATAACTCTTTCAATCAAACTGCTAACAGATCATTTGATACTTCTTCTGCTCATAATGGTTATAATAATCAATCATTTGCCAGTACTACAGCTGCTGTTCATCAACAACAACCACAACAACAACAACAACATTATCAACAATCAAACTATCAAGCTTCTAGTGGTAATGGTCATGGTAATGGATATGGTAATGTTGGTGGTGGAGCATCTCAACCATCTCCAGCTTTGCAACGTGAATTAGAAGCTTTAGCTAGACAAGTTCAAACATTATCTACTAAATTGGATCAAAATGAAAAAGCTGCTGCCTCAAGAAGTCCAGTTTCTTCTTTAGTTGGAGGATCTGGTGAAGATGTCAGTGGTATTTCATTACCAGTTGCTTTAGTATTAGTACTCATTGCTTTCCTTATTGGTTGGTTAGTATTTTAAGTTAAATTAAATTAAATTAAGTTAAATTAAGTTAAGTTAAGTTAAATTAAATTCAGAGAGAAAACCAAAATGGAAAATGGAAAATATAAATAAAATTACATTTTGAGATGAATTAATTCCTTTTAATTATTTGTTTTCGTTTTTGTTTTTGTTTTTGTT